>NW_021319311.1:219313-255159 GCF_001605985.2 Dendrobium catenatum | reverse complement strand
TTCTCCTTCCCCTTCTCTTCTTCTTCTCTTCTTCTTCTCTCCTTCTTCTTGCTTGAGTCCCCTCTTATGAGAAATGAGGGGCCTATTTATAGTTTTTATGAAGTGGCATGACTTGTAAATAGGTGTGAGATCAGGGACAAATAGGGAGCGGTCGAATGGACGACAGATATTGAATCCCTTGATCATACACTATTCGTCAGTCATTTGAAGGCCTTAGTGATGTTGGAATCCGGCGATCTTGGGCTTGTTAGATTCGTCTCGTCGAGCCGTTTGATTCGACTATAAGCTCGTTAAAATCAGAGACCGTTTGGTAACTCAAATTATGGTATGAGCTTTTCAACAGCGCTTTGGGTTCTTGATTTTGGCTTAGATTGAGTTGAATTTGGTGTCGTTGGGTTCGTATTTCCGAGACGCTCAGTTTGACTATAAGCTCGCTGAAATTGGAGTTCAGATGCTCCTGAATTTAATTTTTGAAGTTTCTATTTGGTTTCGCCTCGAGATTCGTGCTTGATCAATATGATTTTTTGAGAATATATCACATATGATTATTTTGATGAATGAAAGAAATATATTTTGGTGGATGAGTTTTTTTGTATTTGAAAGTTTTTAGTAGCTCTATGATTATGTATTGTGAAAGAATATGGGAAGGAAGTCTGAAAAGCAAATTCACCGTCGCAACTCAACATGATAGGATCCGTCCTGGTCGGGTTGGGTTATGATAGGCCAGATGGGAGTACGGCAGCGGTTGGCTGCCGGGCGATGGTCTGACAACGGTCGAGCTAAAGTTTGGCGGCGGTCGACGGCTGGGTGGAAGTCCGGCAGTGGTCGGTTGCCAGGAGATTGTCCGACGATGGTCAGGCTAAAGTTCGGTGGCGACTGACGGTTGGATGGAAGACCAACGGTGATCGGCGGCCAAGCGGTGATCCTATAAAGGTTGGGCTGAAGTCTGGTAACGGTCGGCTGCAGGGTGGAAGTCCGACGGTGATCTGATGTTAGTCGATGTGGGTTCACCGCAAGGTGGTGTTGTAGCTCTCGAAGCCTCAAAACTCTCTCCAATCTTTAGCCCAAATGGTCCCCTTAATAAAGAGACTGAGGGTATATTTATAGATTTTCTTGAGTGGCACATGTCGTAATAATAAAGAAGACCCGGGGTGGGTTCAGAGTGCTCCATTGGATGGCTCGTATTGAAATTCCCTGATCATAGAAGAAGTTTTTTTCAAATTGGTTTAGGTGTCTATAATAGATGGTCATGAAATTCCAGGAGATCTTGCGCCATTAAGAATTCGATCGTTAGAGGTCCGCTACGATTTGAGACATATATAAAGCATGGGCCATATTTGAATATCATTTATTTCATCCAAAAATACGACTTTTGACCCTTCAAAGTGATGTTGTGGCCTCCCGTTTGGACCCATCTTGGGATTGGGGCTGGACTAGATTTTGACGTTAGGTTTTCATCGTCTTTGAACGTTACAGTTTTTGACGATATATTGCTTGAAATTGTGGAGATCAGTATGATGAGTCTCATAATTTATTTTGAAAGTTTCAATCTGGATTGCCTGTTGAGATTCATGCTCAATCAATGTAAATTTTGGTGACGTATCACCTCATAGAATAACTTTTAACTGATTTCAAGAATAGGCTAACGATTGATCATCAATAGTATTAGTACAACTCACATTTATGACTATAATATATATTATAATTGGACTATAGAAGGTTTAAGATGGAGGGTAGCGCAGGAGCCAGTGGCCGATTACGAAGGGTGTCTGAGTCGACTGGTGGTTGGCTGGATCATAAATTTTACAATGTATTTAGAAATCACTCCAAGTGTTATTGAATTTATAAATATGTAAAATTTTGTTACTAAATGAGTAGTTCCAAATACACAAAATTTTTATAATATATCTACTTAATTTTCAATAAATTACTTTAATATTTTCATAATACTTACAATTCAAAATACTTTACAATTTACACCCATTGTAATTCAAATCAAAGAACTCCTTAGAGCGAAGGTTGTAGCTTCGCTGACAAAAAAAGAAATTGTTATTAATGATGCCTTACATCAAGTGCAAAACTAATGTCAAATCACTTTTAAACTTCTGTCACAACTCTGCTATCTTCTTCTATTCCTCTCTCTCTTCACATTCCATTCATCTTAAGATCATGTCCAACCCAAAAAATTACATTTTTCACTAAAAAATACAAAAATATTATTAAAATACAGTAATTTAATTCCGACCGAACCTATTTACTTAACATAAAAAATATGTGTATATTCTTTTCAGCCACATGTTCTAGCCACCTTCTCTAACTATCGCTTTCTCATTTTTGCAAAAAAATAATTGCCTTTGTGAACAGTGCAGTTCCAATATTAGCGTCGCATATTGAATGGCGACTTTGGCATTCGACTTGAAGAAGTTCGTAGGACATAAAACATGAATATGAAAGCAAGTCGAAGATACCCATAATTCTTTAACTCATATCACTACATTCCCTATAGAAGAGGAGACACAGGCATCTTAGCTCTTCGTGCTTGTTTCAAAATTTATCTCATAAAATTTGATTAAATTATAAAATTAAAACTATACACTGCCACATATTTAATTAAAAAAACAACAAGTAAGTTAATGCATATGAATCAATAAATACCAATTAATTAATATATATAATATAATAATAATAATAATAATAAAATAATAAAATTATTTATTTGATTATATAATGTACTAATCAGTAAACCCAAATAATGAAATATTTATTAATTATGAAATACTAAATAAAACATATAATCTTAAATTATAAAATAATTTGTTTTTATTTAAATATATAAAAATTTCATGATATATAAGTATAAATTCAATAAAACATTAAAATAATGAAATTTAATTATTCTAGAATCATTGCTCTTGTGAAAGATGCGTCTCCAAATATCCCACATTTCCGTTGCAAGTTCGACAAGCAATCCAGCGGGATAACTCAGCATTCCAGTCGCGTGGCGGAACACGGCCGCGACGCCGCGAACTCTATGATCTACCGCTTTTTTCTTAAGCCTTGCGTGCTGTATCCCACTTTTGTCTTCTCCCCGCACGGACGCAACGAAGAACGGAAATACACTGCTGGTCGATTCCATTTCTCGGCTGCAGGGTAAGCTCCTGTTCTTTGATTTCTCATGTACCGAATTTGTGGGAGAGGACTCGATAACTTACGTTAACACAAGAGGGAGAGCAAATATATTTATTTGCGTTTCAATAGATATGACAGCCTTATGCTTGTAGCTTTCATTGTTTCTGTGGGTTTGAGGTTTTGGTTTTTCATGGCAAAAGTTTGTTTTTTAACTCTACCAGCGTATTTCTTTGGTTCATTTGGTTTTTGAAAACATAGAACTTCTGAGCGCAACATTGGATTGATTGACAAATCGAGCAAATGTGTACCGATTTTCTGAATTTTGGGGCTCTTTGGTCCGGCAAAAGAGGAGAGAGCCTCGTTTCTGACTATTAAAAAGTGGTCGATCGACTTCCTGTACATAAGTGATGTTTTTCTGAGGCAGGTCCTGGCGTGCTGGCGCGCCTAGCGTTATAATTTCTGGAGCTTTTATTTTCCCCAAATATTTTCTTTCAGAGAAGACCTACTATTGCTCTGGAATACCGGGTTAAAGCGCTTTATGATTTATTAGTGTGGCGTGCATCACCTATTCATCATAGCTAAATGTCAGCAATGGCTGTCGGAGGGTCCTTACAACTATCATATGAACTAGGTGTTATCAATAATAATGTATGGTCTAATCCATTAAAGGTATTAGCTACTTTGACGGATTTCCCTTTATATTTGTTGCTGCTTATCCATAATTTAAATGTCGTTCTGATCTACAGGGCTCAGAAATGAAGAACTGGCGTCTTTTACCAGGCCTTTCTCTATCTTCATTCTCTTCGGTAATCTTCATCTTATTTCCCTTCCTTCCCTTGTTTGTCTCTTTAGCATTCATTCATTGTGTATTGTTTTCTTATTGTTGCGTTTGAATGCTCATTCATCATATGTTTAGTTGTACCGGCTAACATTTTTTTTAGTTACTTAATGGTCTAATTAATAATCTAATGATGGGATATTCTTGTTCAACCTATAATAATCCATATGAGTCTGAATGGTTTGCATTTAATTTAGTATTAGGGTTGATAAAATAGGATTGACCCCAATCAATGAACATACAACTTATTCGACTAGTAGATTTCTTGAAGGCTTCAACAACAGGCGGAACCAACCTTAGTTCTTTGTGAGGGTAAATTTATAAATAACACATCTATACAATGTTTTTAATTCTACTAGGGGGCAATCACCTAAAGATCATAGTATTTTAATTTTTTTAGGGGGGCAATTGCCTAAATAAAGAGTAAAAAAGGCTGGAGGGGAGACAAAATTAAACCTAAAAGATTCATGAAAAAATATTTTTTTAGGGGGGGGGGGGGGGGGGTGCCCGGGGGGGAGGGGGGGGCAATTATTTTTGTCAAGATTTTATTATTTTTAATCACACTACCATATGCCAGTCTACCACTACTCTCGGCTCACAAAGCATATTTTGGTAGGACTTGACACTCTCTTTTTTGTTCTCTAGTTTTAGTAGTATGTCTTCCTTTAAAATTTTTCTAGATCTTTACAATTCTAGCATCATATTTGAACTTGAACTACGTTTGGTAAAGCCTTTCTCTTGATTTTTTTATTCAGAAATCAAGCATATAAGAACTTTGATTTATGCACAAAATATGTTACTGAAAGTCCAACACACTACGTGCACCTTTTGTATGACTTCACAATCACATGTAATACATTTAGGGCTCATTTGTTTGTTTGTTTTTATTGTTTTTTTCCGTCCGGCAACGGTAAAGCAGAAAAAATTATTTGTTTGATAAAATT
This sequence comes from Dendrobium catenatum, assembly GCF_001605985.2. Classification (NCBI taxonomy): domain Eukaryota; kingdom Viridiplantae; phylum Streptophyta; class Magnoliopsida; order Asparagales; family Orchidaceae; genus Dendrobium; species Dendrobium catenatum. Next base: position 250,248 of record NW_021319311.1, on the reverse strand, counting down.
ACTTTTCTTAAACACGTTCTGAATACCGTTGTTTTTGTACTATTTTTAAAAACTTTCTGATATTAACTTCTCCGTTGAAAAACTCCGTTCTCTCAAATAGTTTTAAAACTACCTTTTAGGAAAAGCACAGAATAACCAAACGAAGCCTTAATGTATGTGCATGGATTGTTAAATTAGGAAGAAGTTAGGTTCGTTCTTAAAATACAATAAATGCTATGTATTTACTCTCTTAGAAGTATTGTATATTGGTAGAGTTAGCACTTGTTGTTTAATACTTGTATTCTTGATTATTCCTTTTCATATTTCAAGCTCAGGGTATCTGTTCTATCTATCTGCAGCGACAAAATGTTTGGAGTCTTCATGTTTCAGGCGGCATATATAGGAGAACAAACCTTTCTACTTATAGCTACAATTGCTTCATTTGTCGATCTTTTAACCTTGCAAGCATTGCACGGGATATCCCTAATCTGAAGTCAAGTACTATGGCCTTGACTAGGTATTGCTTTGGACTGTAACATCCATCTGGCAGCACTGAAAAACATGCTTTGGAAAACTAGGCTTACTAATCAGTGAACAAACCATTACAAATTTTACCCAAATATGATGTTAAATTTGCATTTTCATGAATCATTATTTTTAACTCTGTGGCCAGACTTTATATACTATCAAGTGCTATCCATATAATGTGTTAAATATGATGCTTGAGGTAGGGTTGTCAATAATTGACCCATTATGACGACCCGATTTGAACCAAACTCAAAATATTTTGGTTCAAGTTGGTCCTATTATTATTTGAGTTAAGCTCAGATTTGAAATATAATTTGATTAATTTACGGGTCTGGTTCAGTTTGACCTAAAAACAAAAAATTGATTGAAAATTAATCAAATAATCATTCAGGTTGGGTTCAAATTATGTGGGTTCGGGTAAAAAAACTTTGACCCGTATGGTCAATAGGTCTGGTTTGTATCAATCATATTCGGGCTGGGCCAACTTTAGGTCAGGCCAAAATCCGACAAATTGACAATCCTATTTAGAGGTGAGAAAGGCATTCTCATTGCATAAGGCTTCGACCATAATGTTTTTTTAAAAGGGATTAACATAAAGCACTTTCCCTGCTTGCATAAAAGTTGTTTTCAAATTCAATGCAACTATAAAATAAAAATAAAATCACCATTCTCAAAGACAATGAGCAAGACCACAATAAGGTGTGTGCTTCCAATAGGCTCTTGGTTTTTATATGAACATTAATGTTGACTTGAGCAGCTTCATTGACATCCATATGTTATAATTTAATTCTTATTGTATTATTTTCAAGTTTTATTTGTATTCTCATGCATATATGAAGTCGCAATTTTCTGTTCTTTGTTATAAGAGCTAACTTGAGCGAAGATAGTTATGCGAGTGCTATTTCTTTGCATATAACCGTCATATAAAATCCTACAAAAATCCTTTGCCTTTTGAAAGACTTTGCTGTTGAAGATGATTAAATATTATCTTAACACTTGAGTAGAATTTCCATCCATGAGAAACATAATGCAACAATCATTTTGCACAACAACCAGCAAAAAATATTGATGTGGCACATACATCATAACATATACAACATTCATGATTTCATAGATTATTTATACTGACATAGCAGGCATATGGCAGCAATACCGATACATGGCATATTGATGTGGTGGCACATGTACATTCATAATTTTTATCTCATTGACAGAATGATAATATAGAATAACTGAATACAACACTGATGCATTTATTCAATATAGATATATTAAAGATTTATATATTTTAGTGTAAAGATTTTTGTTTTCTCTCTTACTGATCATATTGATTCGTATCACTTATGACTGATCATTGATTTTATTGAAAGCTATTGATGTTATTGGTTGAAACAAACATACATGTTAATTTCCAAGATCTTGCATTGAAAGCTTTGATGAGCTCTTTGAGCTTATTATATGAATTTTATTGATTTCAGGTCAAGGAAGGGGTCAGGACCTAGTTGAGTAAGACTAATTGGAATATTATGTTTTATTTTTAGTATTTTATTTTATTCTTTTGTTGTAAGAAGCTTTAAGATAGACATATTTATATAAGTGATCTCCTGACTATTGTAAATCAGATTTTGTTGAATGAAAATAGTGAAAGATTTTGATGTATAGATTTGGTCCCAATGGCTCTACTTTTGAATTAAATAAAGATTAGAGGCTCTGGTAGATTAACTAAGAGAGAAAATAAATAATTCTTTTAATTTAGGTCTTTGGGTGTTACACTAAATTACTTTATTATGTGATTTTTGCCGAAACGGACGATTTCTATTTAACCAAGCCAAATAAAACAAACCAAAGCAACTCCTATTTGGTCTGGTCCAGAGTTTGGCCGGTTTTGATTTTTTTTATGGTGGATCAAAAATTAATTGATTGATTTAATTCATCAACCAAACCCTACAAATAAACCGAATGCACACTCCTAGAAGGCCTCCCTTGACAATGCCATTAGATTGGTCCATGTGTTTACTGAGTGAGAAAAGAAAGATGAAGAGCCTACTTGCTTATGTGGCAATTGAAGATTGATTGTCAGATGGGAGCCGACCACATGGCTTGTCTATAATCTCCAGGCAATTTAGGGAGTGGGCTAGGATTGAGCATAGTAGGCTGATGACCATCAGGGTTATTTTTGGCTTCCTCGGGAGGCAATAGAAGCAATTTAAGGTCAAGGAAGGTTTTTGGTGATCATGGAATACCATGGAAGGATCGACTAACACAATTGAGAAATCACAAAGAGGCAAGGGAGGAAAACGAAGTGGTAAAACTTAGGGAACTTCTAGAACGCATAACATATCATTTAGGAGTCACAAAGAGGTGGAGGAGAAAAACAAAGTGGTGAAGCTTAGGAAACTTACTAGCACTCATGAGAGATCTTAGGAATTTAAGGTAACTTGAGTGCCTTTTGGTTGCAATGGTGACTAAGAGGAGGCTTAGCAAGCTCAAAAAAGCTGTGAAGGTTTATTTGATGTGATTGAGAAAAATAATGAGCTTACTGGGATCATTATTTGGCATTCCAGAGTCACAGACTGGTGGTAAGGTGAATGTTTGTTTGTTCCCTTTCAAGCATTTGCTTTGTTGGCACTTATAGAAGTTTGATAACATGTTTGCGGTTGCTGGGCTGATATCAATATGGCAGATAGTGATGCAATGCTGGATAGTGGTGCAATGTGCCAAGATGCTTCAAAGGAAACCAATGAACCCAATGAAGCGAGATGAAGTGACTGGAATTCTTGAGGGCATCTCTAGCCAAATCAAACGTCATTCACCTCTCTTATTTGCAGTTGCCGTGAGTCTTCACCCGAACGCCAACCATAAACGTATTTTGCATTTTCTCTCCACTGTGAATAGCATGATGCCCCGTTGTGAGCAGTGCAACGCTGGCGTCGCACTATTCAAAACACAAAAATGACATTCAGTTTGTTGTTTGGGCTACTACAAACCGAAGACTTCCGTTCGGTTGGAGATGGCCTGAGAGGCAGTTGCATTGGGATCTAATTCATGGCCTGGCGTGGAAGAGGATCCACAGTACCTGGTCACGTCCAACCTGGCCCATTAACCCCTTTTATTTCTTTTTTATAAAAGAATTTGAAGCTAATTTATAATTTCATAAAAATTAGGAAATTTTGTTAAATTAATCTGAACAATTTTGTGGATCTTCTTGAAGTGATTAACTCAATTTTATATCTTGTTGAAGTGATTAACCCACTAATCACCTTAAACTATTTATTCTATATTTTTGGTTAATTATTAAAAGGTAGACACTGTCATGAAGTAGATTCTAAAAAATAAATGAAAAATTCGAAATTGGTGAATTATTACTCTAGACTCCCCACGTCAAGTAATGATAAAGACTTGTTTCATAAACCGGAACTTTGAACTGATATGCCAGGGCTTCCTTTTTCTTTGCAAAATAAGATATCAAACTGTTATAAATTGTTTTTACAGGTCATTTAACGCTTTACTTGGAAGTTCTACCCCGCTCAGATTAGCTCCAGCAATTGGAGTCATCGCCTTTTCTTTATGGGGTATTGGGCAAGTCATGCGTTATGTAAGGAATATCTTTCATGTATGTATCTTAGGCTGATATGGTTTTGACTGGTCCGCCTTAGAGGCATAAAATTGACTGATCTATTAAAGTTTCTTCTGAAGTTTTATATTGAAAAAAATATAAAAAACAATTGGTCATTACTCTTCTGCAGAATGACAATAAGAGGAAAAAGGCTGGAACACATTTCATCTTTGACTCTTATGTTCAGCCAGTACTTCTTTGGACTGGAACAATATTGGCCTGCAGGCATGTTGAAAATTTAACATCCACCCATTTATAATTACTAATTATTTTTGAAATTTGTATATAAAATTTGTTGTTTTTGCATTTAATAGGACAATGGATTCTATTGTTTTGCCATCAGAAGTGAATGAAGGTGTCAAGCAACGCCTTCTAACTTTTGTAAGATCGTCATCCACTGTGCTGGCTTTTGCATGTTGTCTTTCAAGGTAAGAATTTTTTTTTTGTTTCTTAAATTAGACCTTTGATGTTTGATTGATGTATTCAATATAACCACAATATGTTTTTTTGGTGAACCTCTCTTAACTATTGGACTTGCAACTTGGAACTTTGTTCAGAATAGTGTTGTCCCTTTTGGTTCTTGTCTTCGTTCTTACATCCTATTTTTTCTTGCTTGCTTATTTACATGTCCGCCTCTACTCTTTTGTTCATACACATCATAGGCTGGCATGCCAATTTCTAATCTTAGGGTTTTGATAGACAACTTTTATTTGTCATTTTTTCTGTCCTAAGGTGATGTAGTGGATCGTCGGAAGAATCGACCTGTAAGAAGGATTTCGATCCCAATCCAGGAAAGAAGGCAAACACAAAGCTTCAAAGCTTTAAAAGAGAGTAATATTCATTCAATGATCCCAATCCATTACATTAGCTAACTATTTATAGAGCAAAATAGAACTATCTAGAGCATGAAAGGTAGGCTAGTCCTTAAGCTTAATATTAGCTATGATGTTCCTACATCATTCTCCCCTTGTGACAAAAAGCTTGACTCCGTCGAGGCACGTTATTAGAAGGGAGGTAGGGTGAAAAACAAATTTCTGGATCGAAGACTTTGAATGCAGACTTTAAAATTACCACATGAAGAGGCTTCCTCCAATCCAAGTGAGGAGGTTCAACTTTGGAATCCTTGAACTGAACTAGCATTTCAATTTTCCAATTGGTTGGTGAATATGAGTTCTCGGCACAGAACCAATCCCTTTCCCAAATTCCACAAGATAGAGAGGCGAGCACATTCTCCCATTTAGTTTTGTTCCGTTCCTCCTTTTCATCCCACATGTCATCCCGCACAAGTAAGAACCCTTATGATATTATCTCATATTTGAGATTCTTTTGAAATGCATAAAGTGTATCCAAAGGAGGTCTGCTCATTTTAAGAGATTTCAACATATCTGCAATGATTTTGTACTCATCAAAGTTGCTGAATACACAAACCCATTTTTTAAGATCAAATTCCTTTATCATTTCATCTTCATAGACCTGTTGCAATAGAATTGTCTTTCCATAACACCATGCCCCACTATAGCTAGAAGAGAAATGTTTATGTACAAATCAGTTCCAGGACGCTCATTTGATGGGTTCCTTAGCCACTGCATAACAAACTCCTTGTCCTTGCCTCTACCGATGAGATCATTTATAGGCAAGGATGCAACTTCACATGCTTTGTACAACTAATGCTGCTGCTCTTGCTTTGTGCTTTCTAATAGATGAAGAGAAGTACTAATCTCAGTTGAACTTTATCAAATTTCTACACAACCTCCTCCAGCCTCTCAAGTTGGGATCGTAACCTTCAGTGACATTTCGTCGAACAGTTTGGATGCATTGCACTGAATCAACTTTGTCAATCGAATTCAGACCAGACATTTTCACACCTGCAGGGAAAACATTCCCAATACCAATATTGTAGTTGTCATTTAACTCAGTCTCCCCACCTCCATGATCCATCAAATGCCGATCATTTCTCTTAGCAATCTAATCCGCTAATGCCATAGGAGCTTCCACCCAACCACTATCCAAGACTTCCTGAACTAGAGGTTGGATGGACATGGTAGAAGTAGCATCCCCACACTGAATGCTTGGGCTCTTTGAGCCAACTGAAGATACCAGAGTCCCAATCTCCGGCTGCCTGCGAAGCCTGCTATTTGTCTCTTGCCAAAATCTAGCAGACACGCTACTCCCGTGGGAGGTGACCCGAACATGCTGAGGTACATTCAGCTCAGGAGTCCCCGAATTACTTCCGGAAGAAACACTATCCGTGTCTGAAGAAGCCGAGAGCTTCGCGCTTTCAAATAAAGCCCTGCTAGAGCCAACGTCTAATAACACTGGCTGCCGCAGTAACTGGATAGTGGATTTAAGCTCATTCCTTTCAGCTGAGCAATCCAGGCTCTTGGTCAGCATACTCGACTGCCTGCTTCTGGCCACCGGCCAGCGATGGTGGTGATCCAGGGCCTTCAAGTTCTCAGAATGATCCGAGTTGGCAGCGGCGGAGCTTTCTGCCGCAGTAGTGGGCCGCCGGTGAACGTCTGAAGAAGTTTCAGCCTCAGGAACGAACGTGTCGAAGTGCTGGGTGTTTGAATTGGAGTCTTCTTCAGCAAAGCTGCTGCCCGATTCTTGCATAATGTCGGATTGGTTGCACTCCTTGGGATCGACTGTGGAGTTGAAATCGACGTCGAGCTGTGGTTCTGCTCGGTCCGTGGATACGAGAGCAACATTGAGCTGGATTGAGGAAAAGCAGCCGGTAGATCTGAAGGCGGAATTAAGGTTGGCGGAGACAGAGTGGTATTGCTTCGCAGAGTTGGTATCACGGGAGCTGATCGACAGCGAAAGCGGTGGTTCTGTCTTTGTGTGCGGTAAAGGCAGATTAGCAACAACGGAATCAAAATGAATGCTTGGATCAGAAATGACATTATGCGGGTTAGGGAGTTCATGCGGATGGATGATTTGGGCGACAGAAAGATTGTTTGCAGGAGCGGTCAGGTCAGGCAGAGTGTTAATCGCAGAATCAACCGCTGGCGATGGCGGTGGAGCGCTGGACGTGGGTCGCTCGTGGGAGTTGGTCTGATCGTAAACAGCGGCAGAACCGCACGATCCTAAGTTGGAGCAGATTTCGCCTTGAATGGAATGATCGTGAGAGACGGGAGGCGGATGATGCTGGGACGGATACGAATCGCTGAAGACGGCCCCGGGATGGTTGTGAACTGCGCAATCGGGCGAAGGATCTCGCCATCGCATTGGACGCTCGAGCGGCGGATACTTCGGCGGCGGATCGCGCCATCGAAGAGGGAGTTCGAGCGGAGGGTAATCATTAACAATGGTGGGAAAATGGCGGGACGAGAGGAGAGAAGAAGAAGACGAATACCTCGGTATGGTTGCCGACGACATTCACATCTTCCTTATTGCCTGAAGGTTTTTGTCTATCCAATCAAGGTTTCTGTCTACCCAATCGAGTGATTCCTTTGCTTGAGCTTGATAGAAGGCGATCCGGCTTCGAACATCGTCTACAGCCCACCTTCCTCGGTGTCGATCGTCGTCGACCGCCAATCTTATTCTGCGGCTTCGATCGTCGTCGACAGCCGACCTTCTTCTGCAGTTCATTGATCTTCGCAAGCTCCAGGCTCTGATATCAACTGATGTAGTGGATCGTCGGAAGAATCGATCTGCAAGAAAGATTTCGATCCCAATCCAGGGAAGAAGGGAAACAAAAAGCTTCAAAGTTTTAAAAGAGAGTAATATTCATTCAATGATCCCAATCCTTTACATTAGCTAACTATTTATAGAGCAAAATAGAACTATCTAGAGCATGAAAGGTAGGCTAGTCCTTAAGCTTAATATTAGCTATGATGTTCCTACATCATAAGGCTCTTGAATCCAGAAACGATGGGGTTTTGAAAGACAACATTTATTTGTTAATTTTTCTGTCCAAGGCTCTTGAATCCATCTCTCCTAAACCTTTTTTTATTATGTAAGGTGTGAACTATTCATGATTTTCTTTCATTATCACTTGTTGAAACCACATTATGTTCATCTTGTGCAGCTTAATTCAACAGGCTCAGAAATTCTTTATGAAGAAGAACGGCTCTGATGAGGCAATAAAAAACGAGTAAAAAAACTTTCAGCCTATCTCGCAGCGTTGAGGCGTCAGGTTTATAGCATCACAACGCTTAACTCTTTGTCATCTTTCTGCCTGACAACGTTGTAGCACCCGGGTTTGGAGCGCCGTAGCGCTCTTCTCTCTATTTATCTCCAAGCAAACTATATAGCACCACAACGCTATACAGTTGTATGGAAAATAATCAGTAACAAAACACTCGAACTCTAGCAGGGGGAGGACCCCCTAGTGAGCTCAACAAACTGAATTGAGATCCGAGGAAATAGTACAACTCAATTGGATCAAAACAATCAGATTCCACACTGAACTAATATATATGCATATTAACTAATTAATTATAAATGAAATTTACTTGATATCTAATCTAGATGAGCACCTTAGGAGTTTTGAGCTATTAAGTTATTAATTGGTTGTGTAGTTCATTTTGATCCAAAATTTTTTTTAATGGATTGGTGAAGGTGGCGTGACAGTCTAGAACATCACGTGCTAATGCATGTAAAAGAAACATTGATCAAATTCGATGTACTGCTTTTTAACTTCGATTTCTTTATACGAAAGAACAAGCTGTACCAAGTTGTTCTTTTTTGCTATGTAAAGTTTTTTTTCTTTCCATGCATTTGGACTTCCCTATTTTCAGATATATACTGGAGTAGGGGTTTCCATCTCGCTTTGACATATTCAAGTATCTGCTGGATCTGAGTACAAGCTGACTTTAATATGTTTTGACTTGATGAAATGGGAGATAGTATACATACGAAATAAGTGAAACCCATGCTCTTTCTAGAGGATTAGTGATACCAATGTATAATGTAGTCTGAAACCATCACTACTAAAATATTTCATCACGCTTACATACTGATGGTAAAGGTAGTTGATCTACCGATGCTAGTAGCTTGAGCTTACACTTAATTTATAAAATTTAGCTCCTTATATGCAGATGGGTTTCCAATTTGGTGGGAGAGCTGTGTACACTGCAGTATGGATTGCTGCGTTTTCTTTGTTCATGGAATTACTGGGGTTTTCAACCCAAAAATGGCTGACAGCTGGAGGTTTAGGAACGGTGTTACTGACGCTAGCTGGACGTGAGGTATCATATTGTAGAATCATCATCTTCCTTTGTGTTGGATATTTATCACTCTTCTATACCGGTAAATTTTTTTGCAGATATTCACAAACTTCTTGTCAAGTGTCATGATTCATGCCACACGCCCATTTATTTTAAATGAATGGATCCAAATAAAGATTCAGGGCTATGAAGTTTCCGGAACTGTTGAGGTTAGTTAATGAAATTTACTTGATGTCTAATGTAATTAAAATTCTTGATGAAGTATGGTATTTACAACTATTCATCATCGTACTTTGTCATGACCCAACCTGTAGACTCGAATTAATGAGGTGAGAACAGACGGCCGGACGGTTGATTAAAATTTTTAATTACTAACTATCATTTCTAGTAAGCAGAAAGAGTCACTAAAACCTCAAAATATATAAATATTTTTTTCTTGGAGTGTCGCGCCTACGATACACATTTTCTTCTATTATGCTCATTTTAGTTAATTAAATTATACCTGAAAATATTTTTCAATAAGAAGAGCGAGTCATAACATAACTCAGCGGCAATTCATACTTCTAAAATTACAGTAACACAAGGCCTTTGAAATAATATGCGCACTCATTTCCAAACATAAAATGATTTCATTTAAATTCATTTCATATATGACCATCAATGTTTTGCATGCCATATATTTATCCATATCTTTATCAATATCTTTATTCTTTATCATAAATAATACAACTGTCATAGAAACTATCATTTAAATAATACCAATAAAAGTACTATTTTTCCATTTCTTTTTTCTTTTCCACAATCTTTTTCATTTACATGCACGGTTATATTACGTTCCCAGTTAGTACGATAAGGGGGTGTACTCCATTAGTCAATATGCACATGCAGATATATCTATCTAGCTATTTCATTCATATTACATTTCTTAACTTTATACAGTAATGTAAAGCATAATATGCTAATCATACTTAATCATTTGATATGCTAGAGAAGAGATAAATCATTTGCAATGTAATTTGAATAAACAATAAGATAAATCATTTGCAATAATAATAAAATGCAATTTAAAGCAATATAATTATTATAATATGGGAACATGAATACTCACATTGAACATAGGTATTGATATACTTTACTCTTTCTCCCTACTCCCATGTTGATAGAGTTAGCACCTATATGAAAAACTTATTCGTTAAAATTTAAGTTATAAATTACTCTTATATTTTTAATTATATGCTCTAAAATTTAAGTTATAATTCTCATTTTAACTAATTGAATATACTCTTAATTCAATTAAATGAAATCTCTCATATGCTCTCTCTCTCTAATTTTATTTATTATTTAAATATATACAATTAGTTCTTGTATTTTAATTTAGCGAAAAATTTATTCTTGTTATTTAAATTTATATAAAATCATAATTAAATTCTCGTTTTTACATGAAAAAAATTATTATTGCTATTTCTATATTTGGTAAAATATCTCATTTTCTATACAATTTATTTTAATTCATTATTCTTCTCAATCAAATTTATATAAATTTAATTTATTCATTTCCTAATTTAAAAACTCATATAATCTTATATACATATAATTATAAATTAATTCCTGATATTAATTTTCTTAAAAAATTTATCATTATCTTTTATCAAACCTCTAATATTATATTCCATTTAAAAATATTAAATTTGTTAATAATATTAATAAAAAGAAAAAAAAAATCTTACCTTCTCTCAAGTTTATCAAGTCTGCTCTGCGCTCGCCCTTTGCCCAAAAGTTTTTTAATTTCACTTTTGGACAGTTTAGCTCAGACTATATCTGATGGTTTTTTATCCTTTCAGCATGTTGGCTGGTGGTCTCCAACAATTATAAGAGGTGATGATCGTGAAGCAGTTCATATTCCCAACCATAAATTTACAGTTAATGTTGTGAGAAATCTCAGTCAGAAGACTCATTGGCGTATAAAAACTCATCTTGCAATCAGCCATTTGGATGCTAATAAAATTAGTGTAAGAACTATTCGAATTCATATTGAATTTATTTCTCCATTGAGTTGAAGTGTTGATGTCCTTTTGTTTTTCTTTAATGTTCAGAACATCGTAGCTGATATGCGGAAAATTTTGGCAAAAAATCCTCAGATAGAGCAACACAGACTGCATCGAAGAGTATTTTTGGATAACATAAATCCAGAAAATCAATCTCTTTTGGTAAAATACTTCTCTCTTATTAAAAATTTCCCTAATTCAGTTCTTTTTCATTCTCTTAGTACTGTGTATTTGATCTGGCTTCAAAACAAGAGCATATTTGTATTTGAAGATTCAAAAAGGAAGCAATTTGTCTTTGAGCATTGGTTTTTTCAAGAAATCAATTGAAGTATTGTAAATGAATCTTCGTACTATTTACATCTTACAAGTTTTAGTCTAATGAAAATGGAAATTGCAGCATCAAATTTATATTTGTCTGAATAGGAGAGGTTTTCCTAAAATATATCTCAGCATGAACAGAGGACACGCACACTTACTCCACTAATTATGTACAAAATCGTCCCACACTTGCCTTTCTTCCACCAATTAGGAACACCACCCTCGTGCTCTTTCCGGCTTACCCACCCTAATCTTAAAATCTACCTTCCATCCCCGCATTTTCCTTAATTTTTACCATACTTCTGTTTAAATGGCACATGTATCATCCTTAACGTAGACCCAACATGAAACTGTTCAATAAAATGAGTTTTTGCACTTCATAAGCTTATTATTGCTGATTTGTCGACTTAATGGTGATAAATGTTATAGTTTGCTTCAACAAATTTATTCAAGAGCTTTGGGCAATATTTTTTCTTAACAAATAAAAAGGGCACAGTCCAATTACTTGCAACTGCAAATTATCCTTAGTTATTTATTGGATGTATGAATCTTAAATATTAATTGCATCCTTCAAGAAATAAGAAAAATATTTATTTACTTGCAAAAGTGAATTTACAAAGACTTCATTTACCTTAGAATTATAAAAATTACTTTACGTATATTACAATGATGAGTATGTGGAGGAGAGGAGTGTATGGATTGCAATCTAAGGGCTATGAGGGAGATGATGATCCAATGGCTAAACTTTTCAATCTATTTTGATTAAGGATCCATGTTATGATTGGTAACATAGTATGATCCATAGATTCGAAACTTAGGGTGGATGGGCCTTAGAAGTGTGACAAAGGCCGCAGGGGCGAGGGGTCGGCAGTTATGTGTTGAGTACATGGATTGCAATCTAAGGGTTGAGGGAGACGTGATCTGATGGCTAAGCTTCTCAATTTGTGTGCTCAAGGATCCATGTTATGATTGGTAGCATAGTAGGATCCACAGATTCCAACCCTAGGGCGGATTGGCCCTGGATGTGTGAAGGAGGCCAAGGAGCGGGGTCTTACACGTGGTCTTCAACACTTCCCTCAAATTGATTGATATAGATCAACAATTCCAAGTTTACATATGATATTATTGAATGTGGGATTGCTGAATTATTTAGTGAATATGTTAGCAAGTTGACTCCTTGTTAGTATATATGGTGAGTGCGTATTAACACACTTACCAGTAACTTTTTAATGACATTACTATCCACCTCCACATGTTTGGTGCACTCGTGTTGTATTGGAATAGGAGCAATATTGATGACAAATTTCTTATCACAGTATATTTTTATTGGCTCTTCCCACCTAATTTATAAGTTTTCTATAATCATTTTGATCTAAAGGAGCTCATATATATCTTAAGCAATTTCCCTTGGTTTAGATTCAGCACTTGTTCTGAAACGATAGATTGTTTCTTACTACTTCATTGTATGAGGTTTCCTAAAAAAACATACAATTTTTTGAAGTGGATATTATGTTCATTGGTGATCTTGCATAGTTTGCGTTAGTATATCCTTCAATTTGTAACATATATTTCTTTTTGTAAAAAATTTATTTTATGCGACTTGATTTAAGCTATTTGAATACTCTATAAGTAACTTAAAGGGAGGCTCCTTGGGTTTGTACATAAATTGACTAATGAGACTTACAATGAATGTTATGTCTGGATGGGTGTGAGATAGATAGATTAGTTTTCCAACTAATCTTTGATATTTTCCCATTTATACATTTGTCCCTTTTTTATGTACGTCCAAGTTTTGACCTTGTTTTATTGGAGTTTCATAAGATTTACAGTCAGTCATTTTTATTTCTTTCAGTATATCCATGATATTTTTGACTGAGAGGAACATTCTTTGCTCTGATCGAGAAACTTTGATAATAAAAAAGTATTTTACTTCACCAGACTTTTTAATCCTAAAAATTTCAATAAGTTTTCTTCTTAAGAGTCTTCTTTTTTTTATTGTCATTACCTGTAACAATTAAATCATTAACATTGATAGTGATGATTGAAAGTTTGCCATCGATAGAATGCTTTATGAAGAGTTTATGATCTCCTTGGCTTTGTTTATATTCAGCCCTAGTCATGGATTTTGTAAATATGCCAAACCATGTTTTGGGGATTGTTAAAGTCCATATAATGCATTCTTTAATTTTCATACATTGTTCTTTAAGGAGCTATCGAATCATGGTGGTTGATCCATATAGGCATCTTCAACATCTCTTCTATACAACAATTACATCAAGCCTTTATTCCACTACATGGGGTATGCTACATGAATCCTTTTATCCATTGTGTCATATTAAGAGTTAAATTCTCATTTAAATCTAATAAAAAAAGGTCGTTTCTAATATTTTCTAACCATGTCTTTTTAGGTCTACCTCTATCTTTCTTAACAACATAAGTCAAATCAATACATCTACTCTCCTAACTAGGTCATCGAAAGTCCGACGCTTTATGTAACCACACCATCTAAGGTGGCTCACTTTAATCTTATCTACGACTGGAGCTACTCCAACCTTTTTACATACATGCTCATTTGGTATTCTGTCTCTAAGAGTAAAGCCACTCATCCACCTAAGCATGCTCATCTCTGCAACACTTAATATTATGCTACTCTTTTAATGACCAACATTCTGCACCATAAAGCATTATAGATCTCACCACCATCTTATAGAATTTTCCCTTAAGTTTGAGGGGTACTTTTCTATCACACAACAAGCCCAATGCATTCCTCCACAGCTCCACTTCAACCATTCAACTTGAATTCTACTAATATTATCCCCATCTATTTCACCATCTCTCTGAACAATAGACTCGAGATATCTAAAACGTGTACTTTTATTAATAACTTGATCGCCCAAAGTCATAATCCCCCCACTATATCTATTACTACTAGAATTACATTCCATGTATTCGATTTTAGATCTACTCAAATGAAAACCATTAGAATCTAAGGTTGACCTATATAATTGAAGTTTTCCTTCAGCTCCCTCTCTAGTCTTTTCAACAAGAAAATATCATCAACAAAAAGCATAGACTAGGGTACATCCTCCTACAAATGTCTAGTAAGAACATCCATGACTAAAGAAAAAAAGTTATGGGCTTAGGGATGATCCTTGATGTAATCTAATTGAGATAGGAAAAATACTTAGTCAAACCACCTTATGTTTGAAGAAGTAATAGCTCATGCATACATATCCTTTATGAATTAAATATAAGCATTATTAACCCATTAATTTTCTAGAACTCTCCATAGAACTTCTCTTCGAACTTTGTCATATGCTTTCTCTAAATCAATAAATATCATATGTAAATATTTCATATTCTCTCTATACTTCTCCATCAAACCTCTCAATAAATGTATAGCTTCCATAATATACCTATCCGGCATGAATCCAAATTGATTTTGAGAAACATTAGTATCACATTGTAACATATGCTCAATAACTCACTCCCATAGTTTTAAAGTATGACATATTAACTTAATGCCTCTATAATTTGCACAATTATGTGCATCAATTTTATTCTTAAAAATAAGAATTAACACACTCATTCTCCACTCATCTGATATCTTTTGTCTTCAAAACAATATTAAAAATTTTCGTAAGATAAAAAATTTGATCTCCTAAGCATTTTCATACCTCTATTGAAATATCATCAAATCCAATAATTTCTCCGCACTTCATTTTCTTTAAAGTTTCTCTAACTTCGGTTTTACTATTGCGCCGATAAAAATAATTTTTTTTTTATTTTCATTCATGATGCTAAGGTCACTAAAGTTAATTATTGAAAAGCTTATCAAAATATCTCATCTATCTTTGTTGAATATCTATCTTCTAATAAAAGCATTTTTTGATCTTCATCTTTAATGCACTTCAAAATGAGTTTTCAACATCTCTATGTTAGAAAATATACTTCGCATTATATTAGTGCATTGGCCATCTAAAATTAACAGCTAGAGAAATTATAATGCCAATTTTACTCATTTTTATAATATGAGCAGCATAATTTTTTGGTAGTCAATTCTATAGGATTAAGTATATTCTTTGGCTTCTAAGCCTATTTTGTGTTGTTCCAGACTACTTTTTGCTCTTTATTTTATAGAAAAAATCTACTTATACTGTACTTTTTTTTTTCTTTTGGTAACTCAACGATTTTTCAAATGTAATTTTTTCCAGGCATTCATCTTTTCTATCCTGATATCTTTCCAATTCTGCTTTTAAGTGTCTAAAGTAGGATTTTTTGTATTATACTGAAATTGGTGATATTTTTAAGAAAGGACTAATATATATTAAAATTTTTTGAAAGGACGTTCATGGGAGATGGTATACAAGTAATGATGAGAGATCATTATCATTTGATAATTGTTCTAATTCTTGAGCTTATTGGAGATTTTAGTTGGGCTTATTCTTTGTTGTATAGACCTAAAGAGTTACTATGCTTGAATTTGTTGGGATGTGTCATAGAGATTTCAAGATGAAAGATGGAGGATTCATTAAATTTATCTTCCAATTAAGGTTCTCCCAATGAAGATGAGTTCGGGAAAAAAAAATTGATCTTTTATCAAGGTGACAACCTTTGAGGTAATTGAGTCTTTTAGTGATAGGATGTCAGGATGATTATAATTGTACTATTTTTTAGTGTGGTAATATATATATATATATATATATATATATATATATATATATCTATTATTAATATATATGTATTATATATTAGTATTATATATTATTACGGTAGTATATGACTGATTAGTGATAGTTGCGAGGTAATATATGACTAAATATATATTGATGAAAACTATAGGGTTGCAGTTTTGTAACTTGGTATATGTTGTGTGGATACTGAGATATATTTAGAGAATTGCCACCCCATGCTTATGGGTAATTTTAGAGGAAGTTATTGTGGGGAAAAAATTGATAAAATGATTAGTAGTTTGTGTATTTAGTTTAAAGTTATATTATAATCTAGATTTGTTACCCTATAAACATAGTGTATGAAAGGCAGGCCATGGACACTGCTTGGGAATTGATGTCTCGGCTTGGTTGGGGCATAGGCACCTCAGTGGGCCAGTGATCCTTATCGCTGATCCATCCTATTTAAATTTTACCATCTTCTGCTCCAAAGTCGAGCCTTGCAGAGCCTATAAAATGGCCTGTTTTACTTACGTTTTTATCTTATTAAAGTGTGACATGTAGGTTCCTTTGGGATGTGCGGCCTTTTTCAGGGTTCTTAATCCAGAGCAACCTAGCACAGGCTGCAGCCTCTGCATGTCTTCAATTGTTGGTTGAGGTTTTTACATTCTCAGAACTGTTAGGACATTAGATGTTAACAATTCATCCACTGACTTTTATGCCTGATCATTCTTCTTCACAAATTTTACATTGAATTGTGCAGATAGGAGATAAGGAGTTTATGGTTGTGTGTTAATTTTGAAAGTTAACTAGGTCTGGCTACGGATGTTTATGGAGTTCTCAATTTTTTTTCTTTGGAGTATTATGTTTGCAGATTCTTTGTCTGCTTGCTTTGTAAGACTGTCACGTTTTGAAGAGTAGTGCGTCTGTGTCAGAGTAATAGAACATTGATTTCCTTGAGTATTAAATGGCACCACCAAACTGGCAAATTTCCGTCGTATCATGTTTTTCCAAAAACTTGCTCTATCAGTGCAATCGTTTTGAGACATGCATGGAGGAGATGTTGCCATAATCGGACCACACAATAGTATAGTGATATTTTTATATACCACACAGAAGAGAGAGGAGAGAGGGAAATCTTATACTTAAGAACTTTATTCAAATTTTCTCCAAACAATACGATCACATATATAGTCTCTTGATTTTATTGATGGAGATGTTACGTTTATGTTGGGTAAGTTCGAGGATCAACCTTCTTAAAGAGCTGACCACACCTATACATAACAGGATGAATGTGAATTTAGAACGTCACATTTATGTTAACACTTACTATTATTTGTGTTTTTTGTGTGGGTTTTTTGTTTTTTTTTCGTATTATTGCGGGTGTCGTAGCTTTACATCTTTTTTTATAATACAGTTAGGATTCTCTTTAACCTCTTATTAGGAGTAGTTCAAATGATTCACTAAAAACTTTACCATATTTAGGTACAGATCTACTGAAGTGGAGGCTGGCAGCCCCCCACCCCATCTACACTCTATTCGTTTTTTCTTCCTTTATCCTCTCAAGCCTTTAAAATTAGATTTCAATTTGGGTTTTATTGGTTTCAAAGTTTTGTTATAAGACAATTGAAGTCTGGTCAGGGTGCTCATAATATTAGTTATGTTGGGATGTGGTTCATGGACTATTAGGTGAGGAATATTTTGCTTAAACTTTTGTGAGTTTTGTTGGGGTGTAACTGCTCAAATTTATTCTGATAACTTTTGTCAAGATGACTGTTGAGATTTGGGAATTTGATAATATATTTGTGTAAAAATGTACAGTCAATTGTATATTATGTAAAGCTCTATAAGAAATAACATCTGGGGGAGTGAGTGTATAGAAATATATATGTTTGAAACGCTTCAGAGGTAGTGTGCATAAGCAGAGCTTGCACATAATGGTTTGTTGCGCTCTTAGTTCATTTTTAGCTAGCTATCAGAGAGGTTGAGAAGATGAGTCTAACACATAATATTAAAATCATAAGAGACTATAGACTGTCTCTATTCATAAAATATAAATTCATCAGTGTTGTGCACTAGGTAGATGGTTGGCTCTTACTACTATGTAGAATGCCCCCTTGCGATTCAGCGTCAATTTGATCCTTGTATGTTTCTGTCGTTTTCTCGCTATTAGTGGTATCTCTCTACAGTTTGCACTCCTTTCTTTTTTTTGGGAAATTTTTAACTAATAGTAGGAACGATATTAGTATTCGAGATAGAGTATATTTTGTACAGAGAAGAGAAGTAGGATAATGTTTAGAGAATATGAGAATTGGTAATAAAATATTTCGTATTGTAGTAATAAGTTGTGAGTGCGGTTCTTAAAAACTTCAAATTAATCTGATTAGTGTTAAAATGACTTCCCACGTGAACATGAGCGATAAAATATTAAAAAGAAAGTGTATAGAAGAATATCCTATGAATAATTAAATGGATATAAACCTAAAATACATTTTAAATATTAAATTTTTCACTATTTATTCACTATAAATGATAATATTCTTTTTAAAGGAGGAGAGCATTTGAGAGCTAATACTATTTATGAGGAAAAGTGCCATTTTTCTTACTTAGTATTTCATATTGAAGTATGACAATTCTTAATAAAATAGTTCACAAGTTTGGAAGGATTATCTTTGATGAGATCAAATAAACATAATAATAAGTATCAGAACTAATTTTACATCAAATATAATGATTCTAAAATTAAGTGTAATGAAAATTAGAAAAAATATCATGTTTTCTATCTCTCAGTATGATAGTGCAAAATTGTGAAATGTAGTTTGAGACTAATCTCTTGTTACCAAGTACTGGAAATTATTTGGCAGTTGTTTAATATGTACATCCACATTCGTGCCGCAGTTTGTGTCCATAATGTGTCTCTATAATAAATAAAAATGAAATAAGCTAGCCCTTAATCATGGTATAGATACTATTGGTATATGGTTAAATAAATAAATTAAAATGCATTAAAGATTCATATCGAATAGGTCATTCTTCCTATTTGATAGGGAAATATATGTTATAATATATTATGATTTTGCTTCACTAAATAGTTGATTTTTTATAATGTGGTTTCTTAGCCTAGGTTGTAAACCATTCATAAAGGTACTGCATGATAAAAGTGTTTATTAGTCATAAAATAAGATGACACATTAATATTTATCATGTTGCATAGAATGCTAAAATATCTCTTATATTATAAGTTGCTAAGTACTTTCTTTCGATACCGATATCATTGTTTGGAGGTAAATAGCTTAATAACCATTGATATCAGGCTGGACAGATACGAAGAGCCACAGATAGGATAGATCTGAACAGTCGGAATGATGAAAGTTTAATTAATGTTGTGTCGAACATACATAACGTATTTCATATAGGTAATGATAGTCTCCTGATTGTCCTATCAGAATATAATAATCCTATGTTAAATGACTTAATGTTGAACATAACATAAATAATTAAGTATAGAAAATATTCATTTCTTAGTAGCCTCTTATACGCATCCAGTAGGAGAGTTATATTAAAATTTGAGACACGCAATGTTATGGGAGAGGCCATACGCTAAGATAGTTGTCATATGAGCTGCGACGTGCCTATTATGTTGCATATGTCATGTATCACAAGATGCTTCATCTGCGGTTCTACTTATATTGGATATCGAAGTTTATTTTTATATTTAATTAGAAGGTCATTTGAGCGCTCTTCACCAACTATTTGATTATATGAAGTATATACCGCTATATTTGAGGCACTCACTCATACGTCTACTGCTGTGTCTATTCGCAATATTATTTATGTAGGAAACCTAATATTTTTTAAGATAATCATATATCAATAAAAGGTGTAAGTGAGTAGGTAGTATATTGTACCACGATGAGGATGTGAAAAATAAAAAAGCTTAAAATTGAACTGTGAAACATTCATTTGAAATATGGGAAATTATCTCATAAAATATGGGTATGAGTAAGGGGTTAGTGAGGTCGAAAGTGTGTAAGATCGATCATTTTTCTCATCTATATAAGATATTTTCTTAAGTAAATTGTTTTTATGGAACATTAGTGAGCTATAGTAAGTCAAGCTCAAATTAGGAAATCTTTGAGATGGGATAATTAATATTAAATATAGAGAGATTCTGAAAGTTAATGAAAATAAACACTTTGACGTACTAATTAAAATCTTGAATGCTTTTTTATGTGATACGGGATATATATGTTGTTTTTTTATTTAATTTTTTTAAATCTAGTATGGAAAGTTCTATGAGAATTGAGTTAGTTTATTGTAAATAATGAATAAGAAGTAATATATAAAAATTGTGTGAATTATATAGAAAAATAAGGAGTGATATCTTTTTATAAGGTATTGATTGTAATTCTCTCGCATATTAATATAAAAGTTTATAGATCCTTCAGCATAACATTTATAGAGTATAATGTGTTGATATGAATATAAATTGTAACAATTCTATAATTTTAACTAACCATACTAATGATAGCTTTGTGTAATGTATGAATATTTAAGATTTGACGCAAAAATTGAGGAGTTCTGATTAGGATGATTTTTGCACTAAAATCGACAATTTTTTGTTTTTATGTCTTTAACATTGATATAGGATATAAACAGAGCCATTGGTTAATATATAATAGATCCCAAATCAGGTAGCATTGTAACAAAATGATCTATTGAGTCCTATTCTTATAGTTCTCACTTTTAACTATTTCTCATATTGTTGTATTTTGAATGGCTCTATAACAGCCTCTATAATCGGCCATTGAGTGATTATATAGCGACCTCGCTCTGATTGTAAATATCGCTCATACCTGGTCGATAATACGCAAACTATAGTTAAAACCAACATTGACATACTTCATTAAGAGGTTCCAATGTGCAGAAACCATTTTGAGAGATTATAAAAATTTAAGTAAACGCCTCAACAAGTCCCTTTTTTGGATTGATGGAGCTTCACCATTATCACAAGGACCTCTTAAACATTCTGCCTTCATGTAACGAAGCTATTCTGAATTATTAGGAAATAAAAAGAAATCAGAGACAAAAAATTACATTATAATTATATACAGTAAAAAAACCTATGAGCATCGAAGTATCCCTAGAGATGCACATACATATTGGACATACCTAACACATAAATCTATACTATGGTTTTAAGCTAGTTCCTAAACTACTAAAATGATACATTATTAAATAATCTCTATAAACTTTACTCGAATGCCTTAGCAATACCAAGATTAGAAGATTTTCCACTCGCAAATATACAGGATTTGTGAGAAAATTATCTCCAAAGCACACTCACAAGTTGTCCGAGTCTCATAATCATAAGAGGCCCAACATCAACTCTCGAGAGAGCTTTATATTCGGTAAGAAAAAAAGAATTTACAACTAATACCTGTCATAGAACTATAGAGCCGAGCAGTCTCGAGCGCCAAGAGTCTCACAACAATTGGCTATCATGTTCAACATAAGTCCAAATATTAAGATATTAAAAAAATAGTAGAATACGGCGACAACCGCCCTCTGACCAAAATCATCCAATTTAAATGCCACGTAAGATACACCTAAATGCCAACCTTCCTAACGTAACAACTGAGACTTGCCTCAGCGAGCGAACTCTCCTAAAGCAATTACTACACGTTCAACACTAATATTCTTCTAGTAAGAGCCTGCTTCAGAAATCAAACGGGACGTGTAATGATAAGGGAATCTGTACTACTTCGCAAACACCACTACTAACTAATAAAAGCACAATGTCGATGATCATACAAACTAAAGGCCAACACCCAGGAGAAAGACCATATCATTATTATGAAGAGATAAACAATTTAGAGTACATATTCACAATCGAAATCCATTTGAAAGAGACTAGACTGCGAGAATAAGGACCATAAGGCAAGATTGAAGGAAATTAGAGCTAGTAAAAAATGGAAGATTATCACTGAGGTAAGTCTCCCAGTGGATGCTTATTGACAGATATAGGAATAGTGTAAACGAAGAAACGTGAGACGTGTCCTCCTTCTATTCTCAAAGAGACATTAAACATAGAGAAAGCAATAATTTGAAGATATGTAGATGCCAATGAAACAATAACTTGAACAATGTCCATTTCAAATTACTAACATCGCGTCCAAATGCATTAATATAAAATAAATTGAATAAAGTTGGACAACTGGTCCAGTGCACACAATGATAGAAGAGGTGATGAAGCCTCAACAGCGCAACCAAGGGCCATTAACCGAGACGTACACACCCAAGAAATCTTAGAGAGCATGTCCTACATTATCATAGAGCTAATGAGTATTTAAGAGTCAAAGCAGGCATCATTAAAGGGTAGCCATGTATTTTCAATTCTATGGGAGTGGCAATTCTGAAAAATCCCGGATCATCTTCGAGCGCACAGCACATAAGCGCTTAAGGGATGAGAATGAAAGGAAATAGATATCGAGGTTCAATGGATATTGAGTGAGATATGCGTAAAATGGCGAGTCGAGAGTAGCAAAAATTATCCCGCAATACATCTTTCAGTTATTCACGATCGGCCCCTCCAATAAAGGAAGTAAAAACTAACTCCCCGAAAATGCCAGGAATTCCAGAGCAGAATGCAACCCATCATGAAAAACACCCTCGAGTCATACAAAGTTCAATAATTTTGAATACTAGTTACGATAAGCAGAGAGGTAATCGCCACCGAGTAGTGATAAAAAAATCCATAGAAGACATCATGATGACAATCCCTAGAAGCCATCTCGATATCCCTTGAGGAGCTCAAACACTGCAGAGTAAAGAAGCAGCAGACAAATTGCACCACGCGTAAATAGGGAAAGCACCAACCCATTAATGAGATAGACCCACAAACTATCACTTGATTAAGCCCATTATACCCTCACACAGCGAAATATAAAAGATGCCTATTAATAATAACTCCGATGGATATCAAACAAATACCTATCGCAAAAGATTCTCTTACACGCAGCGATAGGACATATTGGTTTACAAACTACATGGTTCCCTGAGGAAGAGATCACATATGAGCAAGTTTTCGCAGAGGAAGATCAAAATAGTGTCGTATAATACACTAGCGAAGATATAATATTGGGATTAATCATCGAGCTTCCGACGGATCTATAGTACACTAAGTAACTACTGGCTTTTTTTACGCAGGGCATTGTCCTGGTGACTATATACTCAATGTACCCCGAGCCTAGCTATTAAATATCGTGTGGTATAATGGGTCTCAGTCCACATTATCAGATCGTAGACCATTTCCGGTAATTCATTGGGCAGTTGTAATTCCTTTCATATGTAAGCCCATAGTATACCTACGAATTTGCTTCGCCGCTCGGCAGTTGAGACGCTAAAAATTGTAGGCGAGAATATGTACCCGAGTGGGTAATAATGATTGCTGGATACCATTACCTAAAAATATGAATATTATCGTCACTCTCAAAAATGTATAGAAATGGGAGCTTCCATGCGTGCTTAATATGTCAGAAAATCCATTGTAAGGGAAAATTATAAAGTGCGGTCGAATTGTGTCCAAACAATCGTGGGCCCGTATCAGGTTTTAACTTATTTCTTAGCTAATTAACCAGCGAATTCTTCATATTGATAGTGCATCTGCGTGAGCCACCATAAATCTATGTCATCCGCTCGTAAGGAAGAGAGGAGACGAACTTTTTTCAACTCCTTGTGAATTCAAGCGAGAACAGCTCATGACTTTAATAATACTAAAGTCAGACGACTTCAGTGCAGACATGAGAAAACGTTTGCGTAGAGTTTGGATTTGCTCTTTAGCTGTTTTTTGTTCTGTGTGGCCTCTACATTGCAATATGTCAATTTATAGGAAAGAGTTCATCAAATAAGTTTCTTCAATTTCATATGATTTCCTTATAAGTTCTCAACTTTTTTTCATATGATTGATAATTAGTGTTGCACCAAACTTGAAGTTTTATACATTTGATATAGGCAGATTGGAAGGTAGCTTGACTAGACTCGCTGAAAGTAACCTCGATTTCTAACACCGTATGGTTGGTTGCTTAGTATAATGTGTTGCGCTTATCCCTACAACTGCTCTTTTGTTGCGAATTTTGCCAAATATAGACGTTTGCCCACTCATTCGTTGCAGTTTGGTCACACAATAGTGAGCATAAAAAATATTTCACGCATCATAGATATTTTATTGTGTTTATATCTTAGTTATTGCTTTTCATTAGAAGCATTGCAAGAGGATGATAGATTCCTGGTGTATTGCTTTTTGTCTGAATAGAATTATCCTCGCATAGTGTAAGATTACGACTAGATGATGAGACTAGCGATGGAGTACTGACCTATTGAGGGGATTGTGGACTTTGGCAGAGCAAGGTCTCATTTCAATAAGATGTCAAACATCATAATTTGAGATCTAATTTAATTCATAGTTGTTTCTTATGTAGATGATATGACGCCAAGTATGGAAATGAATTTGAGTACACTTAAATTGATATGTCATCTAAATATTACCGACAATAATATACATACTGACAAGTGTTATGGATATGCTAAGTCTCGCAAATATAGGAACATGATACAATAGAACTAGAGAGAAAAATTAATATAAATAAATATATTGAAGTAAATATGTGTCGTAAGTCAATCACTCATCGATAGAACATAGAGAATAGAATGAACATCTGTGAATAATGTAGGAGATGACCTGAGTATAATTTTAGTTAGAGTCCTTTGTATATCTTTGGTTCACAAACTAACAAGTGATCGGAAGTGAAGATGATAGTGAAGGAAGAAGAGAAAAGATCAATAAAATATTATATCTGAGAACAGTGCTACTATTTGTAGGTTTCTGCAGATAGGGAATGAGTATTTGCTATTCTGAGTGTGGAAGTCAGGAGAGAGAATATCTATATCTTCAACCTCATAGATTTATTATTGTTCCAACTTATTGTTTCTATTCTTCTTGAGTAGCATTAAGCTAAAATTATCCGAAATTCGCACTTGCCGATATTAATAATGTTATGTATTGTGGAATGAGAAAGTTACTACAGGTGTTATTTGTCTAAATCGCACGTATCCTAAGTGTAATGAGAAATTATTCCCTATATTGGAGATCCGGGGTACAATAAGTAATCTCCGAGATTTGGAATGGCAAGTAGTATGCAATTATGATGAATAATTTTTGCCATTTTCCTGAAGTATTTGCCAAATCGCAACAAGAGCATTTAAAGCGCAACATATGTCCAACTAATTGAATTTTGTTGCTTCTTGCTTATATCATTGTGCAATAATCAACAAAAGGGCATTCATTTATGAAGTATTTGATTGCCTTTTTATTGAATTTGCAAAAGCATCACAAAAAAGCAGCTAAGAGCAACAAATTCAAACGTTTCGCTGCATTTCTCAATGCGTCTGTATAGATAATTTCTCCTATTGTCACAAGAGTGATAAAAAGTCATCTCTCTCTCTTAGCACTCTATGATGGTCGGTCGCCAATCAGTCCATAAAGTGATCCTCTCGTGCTGAAGAAAACTTAACAGAAACCATGGTGGGATTCACCCATATATTCCGGCTCGAATTAGGGGTGTCAATTTTGACACGATCCGGATACTCGCAACTCGGAAAATATCGGGTTAGGTCAACCCAGCGAATGGGTCTAGGTTTTGGTTCGACTAAATCAACCCGTTTTATTAAACCGGTCGAGTTCTGGGTTTTACGGGGCAGGTATACCGAATTGACCGAAAACTTGTTTTGACCGCGAAACCTTAGATTTTCGACCCGTTTTTTCCTGCGAGAAGTCGTTAAGATTTGACCAAGTTTTATCTCGAAAGAGCTAACATTTTGTGGTCAGCTGTTGATTTGTGGTTGTTGTATTTTTGTTATTGTTGTTTTTTGTCGGGTCGTATTCGTCGTCCGGGTCGGTTGACGCCGGGACCCGAATCGGGTCGTGTTCGGTTCCGAAGACTGAGCCCGTTTTTAAAAGACGCGTCCGGGTTCGAGTTGACGCCGAATAGTTGTTCAGTATTTCAGTTCGCGGTTCCGCTCGTGCGATCCCAAGCCTCGATTGACTCTGAAGTTGACCTCCTAAGACTAGGCCGAATGACGCCGTAGATTTCATGCACTCCAGAAACAGAAGGGCCAGCGTTCATCAATAATACTACCATAAGTAAATAAAGCATTTAGAGTCTGTCCTTGAGCTGGAGAGCGTCATGTGTTTGTTTTTGGTTGTGAATCTTTGACGTAGAAGAAGAGTAGAAGAAGGTTCGTATTACTATTTGGAGAAGAAGCCCGCCCTAGCTTCCTGTACATCCACATACAGGAAACTCCTTTTTTTCAGCTTCCTGCATAGGCCAGTGTTGTTTTCGGCTTCTGATGCCTGTCCAAAGGAGGCTACACCAAGTACATGTTAATCTTCAAAAGAAGGCTTCTGGTGGCCTTTGTGTGTATATGATCTTCACTTTGGTTGTTCCTGTTGGAACTTAGGCTTAGTGCTTTCGTCCTCTTGTGTTGTATTCTTGAAGCAAGGGCTGCTACTAGAAGGATGGACGGTCGGTGCAGCAGCTGTCGAGTGAGGATTGTTTCGCGATTAAGTGGGAGTGTTGTTTCGAGGGGTGGGTGGTTCTCGCCTGTATATTTGCTGAACTGGTGCGATATGTGGGTGTTGCGAGCGTCTGGCTGCGGTGATGGTCTTTAGCGACCGTCTCAGGTAGATCCTGTAGACGCCTTCCTGCTTGCATTTTCATAAGTAGGTGTCTAAAATGGTGAGACTGATGTGCATTGGATTAAGTTGATTGATTAATATGAAGGTTGAAATTTTGAAAGAGTTAAGTTTTGGATGGTAATGATGATAGTCCTCCAAACAAATGTTTGATTAAGTATTTAAGGTCTTGTTAATGTGTGAACCACTATCATTAAGAGTAGAAAAGAAATGAGTCAAATGGTTCATTGACTCTTTATGAAAGGGTCAATGTTTAATAAGTGCGTATGTTCGGTGTGTTTGAGCGTTTTTCATGTCGTGAGCGAGGCGTAAACCTCAAGTGGCGTGTTTTTTGTAGGCGTAATGTCGTTAGAAGATGCGAAAGATTGTAGTAACAATAAAATGATAAATTTTTTATATTACTGATCGTAAGTTGAATATTAACTAAAAAGGCATAAGATTATTGAGTTGAATATCAAATATCTCAATACTAAGACAACATGAATATGGTCTCAATCAACTTAAAATTCTACTTCTTTCCAAAATCCAAGTATTCTTTCATTAACATATAATTCAAATTTCCAAAAAAAATAAAAACAATGACATATCACATAGAGACTCATAAGTCTCAGCACTGACATCATAAGGGGTTCTTCATTTGAATCCATTAATTATGATGGAGCTGGCTCTCTCCCCTTCCTCATCTCCTATATGAGTCCATATGTCGGGCATTGTACTTCAAAATTTATGTAGTTTTAATATATATGCGTGAGGCGAGACGGCCTCAAAGCGGGCCTATCAAAGCTGAGGCGCAAGCCTCAAAAAAAAACTCGAGGCGTAAGCATCGAGGTGTTTTTTACTGGTATATTGCCGCAAAAGGCGGGCTCTCAGGCAGCCTATATTGCGCAATTTAAACCATGTGAAAGGTTAAAATGATTCTTAATTATTAAAAGATTATTTTGATATCTCAGCTCTTTAAAAAGGAATAAGAGATAATCTCATCCTGGGACTACTTCGATTCCTTTTTAAGACTTGAGGGACCAAATGATCTTTTAATATTTAATTGGAGATTTTTATCATGAATAAGAGTTAATGGACTATTTGTCATTTTCCCTTCTGATGTATATAGCAATAAATATTAAACATAATATTAAAAAGAAGATGGATTATATATATTATATATATATTATTTGGGGCTTAGAACTGATGTATAAATGCCCCTAAAACAGCCTGAAAAGTATTTAAACTTTGGCTTCATTGAAAATGATTTTTACTGTTCTTAAAGTAGCTTTGGAGTAAAAAAATTAAAATTTTTTAGTACTAAAAAATTATTTAAGAAGCAGTAAAAGCCATCCCAAATGCAAGCCTTAGGTCTCCTATATAATTAATTTTGTAGTCCAATAGTGAAGTGTTCGACTCTATTAGCTCTTTCAAGCCTACAAACGCTAGATGTTCACACGCCAGCTTACAAATCATATTTATTACAACAAAAATACCCTTGGTCAAAACTACTTTCTCCTCAAGTAAAACACAAAGAGAGGGGCAATGAGAGGAAATACTGAGCAGACAGGAGAGAAATGGGGAGTAGGGTTGGCCAGCAAATTATATATGGTCGTATCATTCGATGGCTTCAGCTCAATTTTTAGCAAAAAATGCGCCGAAAACCAACTTAAATTTTTGTTTATACTTGTATTTCAGAATTTCAATTCAATCTCACAGTTTTTTGAAAAGGTTTCTGAATAAATTATGGAGTGTTCACCAAAACTCACAAAGTTAAGCAAAATTCGCTCTATGTCTTGACAATCATCTAATATATTTTATTACAAAAGAGGCCTACCAGACTTCAAATTGTTATAACATAAACTTTGTAACCAAAAACCAAATTGAAATCTAATTTTAAAGGCTTGGAAGGTTAGAAGGAAAGCGAATAGAGTTAGGATGGGGTGGGGGGCTGCCAGCTTTCCACTTCAGTAGATCTGTATCTAAATATGGGTTAAGTTTTTGTAGTGAATCATTGATGGAACTATCCTAAATAAGGAGGTTAAGAGATCCTAACTGGTATTTAAAAAAAAGATGTAAGCCTACGACCGCAATAAGTAGAAAAAAAAAAAAAAAAACAAAATATAGTGATAGTGTTTCTAACAATAAATTGACGTTCTAAATTTCAATTGTTTATGTTAGGTGTTGGTCCGTTTTAGGGATAGGTTGATCCTGCGATTCCACAATAACGTAAATCTCTATAAATATGAGACTATAATTGTGATGTATTGTTTGGGAAAATTTTGGAATAAAGTTGTTAAGTTAGATTTTCCCTCTCTCTCTCTTCTTTGTGTGTGTATATATTATATATATAAGTATGTGTGGTGTGGATATGCACATCCATCATGCATGTTCATAAATGATTGCACTGAGTAGAGCTCAGTTTGGAAGAAAAATGAGTAGCGAGGAACATTTGCGATTTTGGCTGTGCCCATTTTAAGTACTCAAGAAATCAATTCCTATTCCTTGACAGCAGAGATACCTTCAAAACGTGAAGGTCTTTACAAAGCAAGATACACAGAATCTGCAATATATTATCCAAGAAAATAAAATTAGAGAACTCGCGATAAACACTGTAGCAGCCTAGTTAATTTCTAAAATTAATCACAAAACTTAAATGCCATTATTCCTATCTGCACAATTCAAATGTGAAATTTGTGAAGAAGATGATTCAGGCATAAAGTCAGTGATGATGTTAAATCTAAATGTCTAAGTGAGAATGTAAAAACCTCAACAAAATTGAAGACTGAGGCTCATGTGATGGTTGTTGGATTAAGATGAAAAGGGATTTCAAGGAATCTCAAGTGACATTTATAAAGAATAAACGTAAAAGTGAAAAGGCAAATTTTTAGGCTTTCAAGGGCTCGACTTTGGAGCAGAAGATGGTAAAAATTAAGACATAGGATGATCAGGATAAGTGTTTGGGCCATGAGGTGTATGCCCCACAGAGCCGAGACATCATCCAAGTGTACGGCATGGCTTTGCCTTTTACACTATGTTTATAGGGTAACAAATCTATTTATTAACTTTAATATAAATTACACAACTAGCTAATTTTATCACAATTTTTTCCCCACAAATAACTTCCTCTAAAAAATTACCTCCATAAGCATTGAGTGCATTCTTTATATTATATCCAACAAATTAATACCAAGTTAAAACTGAAGCCCATAGTTCCATAATATATATTTATCATATATTATCATTATATATATATATAGTTTAGATTTAATAATTGAACTAACAATTAAATATTTAGTATATAATCACTTAAAAAATAGTACAATTAAATCATCCTGACAGTGCCTATCATCATAAAAGACTTCAATTACCTCAAAGGTTGTCACCCTTGATAAAAGAATAATTGTTTTTTTTCCCGCGAATCATCTTCATTGGGAGAAACTTAATGGAAGATAAATTTAATGAATCTCACATCTTTCATCTTGAAATACTCTTATGACACATCAGACAAATTCAAGCATAGTCAACATCTTTAGGTTCTATACAACAAAAGAATAAGCCCACTAAATCTCCATATAAGCTCAAGACTTAGAAACAATTATCAAATGATAATGATCTCATCATATTACTTGTTAAACCATCTCCCATGAAGCGTCTTTTCAAAAAATTTTTAATATATATTAGTCCTTTCTTAAAATATTCACCAATTTTCAGTATAATACAAAAAAGTCCCTACTTTAGACACTTAAAAGCAGAATTGGGAAAGATATCAGGATAGAAAAGATGATATGCCTGGAAAAAATTACATATTGAAAAATCGTTGAGTTACCAAAAGAAAAAAAAAAGGTATCAGTAATAAGTAGATTTTTTCTATAAAAT
>NW_021319311.1:190600-219213 GCF_001605985.2 Dendrobium catenatum | reverse complement strand
TTTTTTTTTTTTTTTTTCTACTTATTGCGGGTCGTAGGCTTTACATCTTTTTTTAAATACCAGTTAGGATTCTCTTAACCTCCTTATTTAGGATAGTTCATAATGTTCACTACAAAAACTTAACCCATATTTAGATACAGATCTACTGAAGTGGAAGCTGGCAGCCCCCCACCCCATCTAACTCTATTCGTTTTTCCTTTAACCTCCAAGCCTTTAAAATTAGATTTCAATTTTGGTTTTATTGATTTCAAAGTTTATGTTATAACAATTGAAGTCTGGTAGGCTCCAGTAATAAAATATTGATGATTGTTCAAGACAGAGCTAATTTTGCTTAAAATTTGTGAGCTTTGGATGAAACTCCTAAATTTATTCTGAACCTTTGTCAAAACTGTTGAGATTGAATTGAAATTCTTGAAATCAGTATAAACAAAAAATTTAAGTTGGTTCCGCAGCAATTTTTGCTAAAATTGAGCTGAAGCCATCGAAATATACGACCATAATAATTTGCATGCCAACCCTACTCCCCATTCTCTCTCTGTCTCTCGTATTTCCTCTCATTGCCCCTCTTTTTGGTTTTACTTGTAGGAGAAAGTAGTTTTGACCAAGGGTATTTTGTTGTAATAAATATTGATTTGTTAAGCTTGCGGTTGAACTCTACGTTGGTAGGTTTGAAGAGCCTAATAGAGTCTGAAAACTTCACTATTGGACCAACAAAATTTAATTAGTATAGGGAGACTAAGGCTTCGTTTGGGACGGCTTTCTTACTGCTTCTTAAAATAGTTTTTTAGTAAAAAAATTTTTTACTCCAAAGCTGTTTTAAGAAGCAGTAAAAAAATCATTTCAAATGAAGCCTAAGTTAATACTTTTCAGTGCTGTTTTAGGGTATTCATACAATCAGTTCTAAGCCCCAAATAATTGATATATATATATATATATATGGAATTTTCTATTTGTAGGAGAAAATAATCTTCTTCTTTTTAATATTATTTTTATATTTATTGCTTTATACATCAGAAGGGAAAATGATCAAAATAGTCCATTAACTCTTTATGGATGACCAAAAAATCCCCAATTATATTAAAAGATCATTTTGGTCCCTTAAGTCTTTAAAAAGGAATCGAAATAGTCTCAGGATGAGATTATTTTGATTCTCTTTAAAGAGTTGTGATATCAAAATAATCTTTTAATATAATTAAGGAACATTTTAACCTTTCATAAAGAGTCAATAGATCATTTTGATCCTTTTTTTTCTACCCTTTTGATTGTGGTTCACATTACAAGACTTAAATACTCTTATCAAATTTGTTTGGGAGGACTATCTATTCATCAAACTTGATTCTTTTGAAAATTCTATTTTATCTTCATATTTACTCAATCAAACTTATCCCAATCACATCAGTTCATTTGACCTCTTTGAAAATGCAAGCAGGAAGGCGTCTTACAGGATCTACTGAGAGTCGTAAGCCATCACCGGGCCAGGCTCGCAACACCAATTCGCACAGTTCACAAAATATACGGCGACACCGCCCTCGACAACATCCCTTATGCAGAAACCATCCTCACTCGCGCTGCTGCAACCGACCGTCCATTCCTTCTAGTAGAGCCTGCTTCAAGAATCAACGGGGACGAAAAGACTAAGCCTCGTCCAACAGGTAAACCAAGTGAAGATCATACAACAAAGGCCACCACGAAGCCTTCTTTTGAAGATAACATTGTACTTGGTGTAGCTCTTGAAGGCTCGAGGAGAACACTGGCTATTGAGGAAGTGAAAGAGGAGTTTCCTGGTACTGTGGATGTACAGGAAGTAGGGGCGGCTTCTTCTAATGCTAATAGACCTTCTTCTTCTTCTTCTTCTTCTACTGTCAAAGATAAGAACAATGAAGTGTCCAGTAAGGACAGACTATAAAACTTTATTTACTTATGGTAGTATGATTGATGCCTGCCTTGTTTTCTGGGGTGGATGAAATTGGGTCATTGGAGCTAGTGTGTCAATTTGGGTCAATGGGTTGGGATTGGGTCGAATTCGGAACTGATCCGACACTATTCGGGTCAAACCTAACCCAACCCGTTTTAAAAAACGGGTCAGGTTTTCGGACCGAACACGCCTGATTCGGGTCCGGGTCAAACCGACCCGACACGAATGAACTGAAGTTGACCCAAAATTGTTAGTTTTCGGGTAAAAAATTGGGTCAATCTTCAATTTTCGGTTAAAAAACGGGTTAATCTAGGGTTTTTGGGTCAAAAACAAGTTTTCGTGTCAATTTTGGGTTACTAGATTAACCTGAATCCGACCTAATTTTTAAAATGGGTTGATTTGTTAAACCTGAACCCGACCCATTTCGGGTTTGAGTTGACCCTAACCCAGATTTTTTTAGGTCGGATTCGGGCCGTGTAAAAATTGACACCCCTAATTGGAGCCGGGGATTATATGGTTGATTGCCTACCATGGTTTTTGTTAAATTTTCTTAGCATAGAGGACACTTTTTGACTGATTGGACACCATCAATGAGTGCTATATAGAGAGAGGGAGATGACTTTTTTTTTTCACTCCTATCAATTAGGAGAAATTATTCTGTGTGGTGACTGAGCAATTAGAACCGTTCGGATTTGTTGCTCTTTAGTTGTCCTTTTTATTGCGCTTTTATAAATATTCAATAAAAGTGCAGCAAATATATAATTATGAATGTCAATTTGTTAAAAAAGGCAAAGCGTTACAAATATCCTACTAATTGAATATTTGTTGCCTTTTGTTGTGCTTTTGTAAATACTTGACAAAAGGGCAATAAATATTCATCATAATTACATATTTGTTGTCATTTTGCTAAGTATTTGTAAAAGCGCAACAAAATGTTGTTAAAGTGCAGTAAATTCGGATGATTCTTGTCGTCCGGTCTCTGTATAGAATAATTTCTCGTTAATTAGGGTACTCCAACGTCCAACCGAAAAACTTATTTTCACTCCAGAATGCAGTCAATTATGTGCAACCAGATTTATTTCATAACTCAAATAAATATTTTGAGTATATTCTTTCTCCAACAGGAAGAAAAATGACGTTTGTGAACAATGCGATGTTAATATTGCCGTCGCTGTTCATCTCGTGAAAATATTGTTGAATTTTACGTTCGGTTGGAGCTCGCGGCGGATGACAAACACTGATTTCACTATTAGTTGGAGATGACCTTAGAGATCAAAATTTACACGCTATTCTCCCATTGCAACATACAACCAACTAAATTATGGCATTAAATGCAAGTAGCTCTCTGGCATTCTTCGCCATCTCTCCACCTGTAAGAATATATGATACGCCAACTTCACATGATCACGGCAATAGAGAAGTTCCAGCGTATCACTACATGAAGCAGCAGAAGCGTGACACGTCTCCCTCTTAAAAATTCTATATTATATGATTATAAATTATAAATATGATTGACCAAACTAATATACATTATTTTGAGAGGTAACATTTGATTTTTTTTTATATAAATATTTTAAATTTAATTTTATTTAATAAATAAGTATTACATTTATTTTTTATGAATTGGTCTAAATATATCACAAGAGATAATTTTGATTTAAAAAAAAATGGAACTATTTTTTGAATGGTACTTAACTATGAAAATATTTATATAATAGAACCGTCAATAAATGGCCCATGAATTTGTCCCAAAAAAATTTGAGATCATATTGACTCGTTTGATAAATGGTTGGTTTTTTTGACCTATTCATTAAATGAGTTGGGTTTGAGTTGACTCATGAATTTGGATTAATTGAATTTGGATTAGATCAATTTCAAGTTGAACACGAATTTGAGTTGACTCTGTAAGACTTTATAGAGTTATCTAACTCTTTGCATAAACTCGCATCATAATTTATGTAAAAGAATTCGAAACGAAAAAACTTGATTTTACATAAGTCTTAAATCCTCAAGATCTTAAGTGATTTGTTTAAAATTTTTTTCTTGTAGGTACTATCCAATTTTTTAATCTTTTTTTTTTAAAATATATAGTTACCTAGTTAAAAAGTTAACCAAAAATGTTGGTTGACCCTGGCTTTTTCAATGACAAAATCAACTCTCGCTCTTTCCTTGATGCCTTGTTTAGGGATGCACCATCGATTTCTTCTGCAGATCTTAAAACCTCCACTTTTAGGGGGATTCCTTCTCTGTGGATTTCTGAGAATGAAGTGTTAGCTCTTGATGCCCCTTTTGCTTTCTCTCTTATTGGCTATTTCCCTAATAGTAGGCCATCTTTGGATATGATTAGGAAGTTTTTCTTTAAATTGGAATTGACTGGTGAGTTCTCAATTACCTTGCTGGATTCTCATCATGTTATAATAAAATTGCGTTGTGACATGGATTATTGGAGAGTTTTTGCTCACCAATCTTATTTTGTTAGTAACTATTTTATGAAATTGATTAAGTGGTCTCCCGTTGTGGACATTGCGGAAGAATCCCACATTGTTCCGGTGTTGATCTCTTTCCCAAACTTTCACCCTCATTTTTTTGCTCCCAATATTCTTCACGGCTTCGGCTCCATATTTGGTCGTCCCCTTCGCATTGATACTGCCATTGCGGTGAGCTCTCGTTCATTGATTGGGGAAGTGTTGGTGGAGCTTGATATCATGAAACGATATCCTAATAGTGTTTGGATAGGCCAAAAAATTTGGTTATGTTCAAAGTTTTGTGATGGAAGAGTTTCTATCCTTTTGTAAGCATTGCAAATCTTTAGGTCATGGTATAAAAGAATGTGCTCGGCTTCATCCTCAATTAATTAAGGAGCCTTCGTTGTCTAGGGATAATCATATCATTGCTGTCTGTAAGTTGGACTTGCACTTAGTTAATCCTACTGTTGATTTGGGTGATAGGCCTTCTAATGGAGTGCATGATAATCTCCAAGGCAATGCTTGTGTTGACTTAACTTTGGTTGATAATGCAGATGTTGTTGTTGTGGGTCTTTTGGAAAATGAATGTATGCATTTGCGCACCTTTTGGGTGGAGCGTTCTTCCAAACCTGTCGATTTGGGTGCTATGGACATTGATAACATCAATTCAGTTCCTACTGATTGTCAGCCTCCTACTTCACCTACTATTGGTGAGTAGAAAATTTGTCTTTTAAATTTGACATTGTTGAATGGATCTTCTTCTACTGCTAATGTTGAGTCCCCTCACTCTTTCTCTATAAGGAGTTATCACTTAATACTACAAAACCAAATGAATATGCATCCTTCATAGATGTACCAACTCCCTTATTTCAAACAAAGACTTGAAAGCTCAATTGTCGTGGAATTTGAAGTATCCCTCTTTGGATCTCTCGGACGACTTGGATAAGGCTGCTTCCTCACCTTGTGAGAGTCTTGGGGATGAATTTGATGATTCGATGGATAAAATGTATAGTTTGAATGTTAGTAGGATCCTTGAAAACGTTTTTTAGTTGTAGAGGTGGAAAATGAGGTCGGAGAAAAGCAAAAAAGATAGTAAATGGTTCGGTTGCTGGTTGGAGCTTATTTTTTAATGGGGTCTGTTGTTGTTGGTCCCCCTTACTCTTTTTTCCTGATTACTATGCTGGATAGATTTTGGCCAGTGGGGTTGTTGGTCTGGTGTATTATGTTTTGGCTTGTTTGGGTTTGCTTATGGTTGTGGGGGCTCCTCTCATGGGATTGTGGGATGTTGTCTTTTGTTATGCGAACAATGATGAGTTAGTTTTCATGTACGCCCCATGAATGGCCTGGGCTTGTTTTAGCAATCTTGGTTGTTGATTCATCTTCTTGGTCTTTGATGTGTACTTGGAACTTCTTGTTGATGTTTCTGTTCCTCCAATGAACGGTCCAAGCTTGGCAACTCGGTGGCGATCTGTGTCTGATTGGCTTCATGACCTCTTTTAATTTCTCTAATTTTGGATTACTTCTCTTTTTTCATATTGCAGTGCAATATGTCGCTTATTATGATAATTTAGATGTTGTTATTTCGTGCTTTGACTTCTTTTGATCTTTATTTGTAAGTCTTTTTTCTTTAGTGGAGTAAAATTGTTGTTTGTTAAAAAAAAAACTTTAATCTATCATTTTAATGTTTTTCAATATCTCTTTAAACTATCAACTTTTGATCATCATTTATTTATTAATTTATATCACTTTATGAATGTTCAGCAATAAATCACAAAATATATGCCACAAATCTGTGATCTTAGAGAAACATACACAATACTCAAATTTAGGACCTCTTAGTTAATAGTCAAAAATTCTAACCAACAGATCAAATTAAGTTGCGTTAAAATTCTTATATTTATATATTGTATATATATCTTTTGCTTGTTTCATTGATAGCTTTAAAGTAGGGCATAGGTTGTTGAATAAATAAGATCCATCTTATTTTCACTCTTTAGGTTCTCCTTTGAAAATGTTTCAATGCTCAACTAATTAGATACCACTTTTTTAAAAGCATCCAAAAGTACTTTCTACCACTTTTAATAAAAAGCATAAAAAACTTCCAATGCTTGCGGTCTTAAAATCGCTTTTGATTGAGCTCAGCTCATTCAGGACAAGAAATTAAAGCCTATAACTTTCCACAAATAAAAGAAAGTAGTCCTAATTACCATTCATTATAGGAAGTAGATAATCTACCTATCCTCATAGCTTTTAATCTGCACTATTATTAGTTTTTTTTTTCATTTGGTTGGAGACTGAAAGTTTGGTTTTCTCTCAGCTTTCATTATTTTTCTTAATTAACCGCCAATGTGGTTGTGATTAATTAATTCCCTTTTCAGGATTAACAAATTGGCAACTTTCATTTCACATTAATTAAAAATGATTACTTAAATCTCTTTTTAATTCAAATAAATGCTTTTTTAGAGTTTGTTTGGGATAGCTTTTAGTAGGGGTGTCAATTTTTTACCCGACCTAAAACTCGACCCAGACCCGACCCTAAAAAATCCGGGTTCGGGTCGATCCGTTTGTGAAACGGGCCGGGTTCTGGTTCAATAAACTAAGCCGTTTCAAAAAATGGGTCGGGTTCGGGTAGACCAGGCAACCCGAAATTTCTCTGCCCGGATCTGCTGCCCGCCCTACCCCATGCGTCAGCTGTCAAGTTGAGTGAGTCCCGAACTCCGAAGCGGCCAGTCTCGCGCCTCCCGAACGGTCGAACCCGAAGTCTCGCGGTGCTCGTCCCGATTCCGAACGGCCAGTCGCGTCACGGGTGAGTCTCGCGGTGCGCGTCCGAACGCGGAACCGGCGAACGCGGCATCAACGCCGTCGAGTCGGCGTTCGCTGGAGAAAATCGCGTTGGCTGCTGGCTGGCGGCAGCTGGCGCTACGTGCGTGCACTGCTGTCGCTGGCTGCCGCCGCTGCCTGCGCCGCCGGTAGTAACTACCAGAAACCAGCGTTTGAGATTTATTTCCGGGTCGGGTGTGTCAACCCGGCAACCCGCGCGGGTCGGGTTCGGGTTGACCCGTTTAGAGCCAGGTCAATTCAGATTCGACCCGAACCGACCCGTTGACCCGAATTGACACCCCTAGCTTTTAGGCTTCATTTGTGATGTCTTTCTTATGATTTTCTGAACAGTTTTCTAGTACAACTTTTTTTGTTTAGTAAATTTATACAAAATTGTTTTAAAAGCAGTAAAAAACCAATTCCCAAACGAAGGCTTGTTGTCTTTATTTTTCAAATAGATACCATAAATTCATTTGACTGTTATTTTCTCCAGTGCCTTTTATAAATTTTTGTTATGAAAAGTTATATTTTGCAATCAAAATAATTGAGTTTTTTTCACACAATAATTTCATAACTAATTTTATAAAATGTCTCAGTCTTCTTTAATAGGGCTATTAAAGTTGTTAAACTTGTAATAAAAAAAAAACGAGAAAATAATAGTCAAACATAACTATAAATGCGAAATAAAAAATAAAATAGTAAAAAAGAGTCCAACCCGACCTTATGAATAACACTAAGAGAAAACAGTTAATATGGATGCACTAATGCTAAAATATTTTAATCAATTTTAAATAAAAAAAACTCTAAGTCCTTAAATTTTATTTTGTAGTGAGTGCAAAAAATCAATTTACATGAAAATTATTCTGAAAATATTATTTTTTTATACAAAATTCTAAATTATTTTTATAAAGTAATCCTACTCAAAATAAATTTTCAAACTTTGTTATAACTTGCAAGAGGCAAACGAACGAATAATTCCTAAAAAATTGTCTTAGTTGTAAATCAACATAGTGGTACAAAAGAAAGTGTTTTTGCTTGAAATTTGAATTATTTTAAAAATATATTTTTAAGTCGCCAAATTAGATTTTTAACTAACTACTCAAATACCTTAATCATAAATTAGAATGGCCGTGCAAGACTTAATGCTGATGTGTGTTAGCTTAAAAATAATTAATTACAGAGAAAAGGAGACTGACGGTCTAATTTGGCAGTACGACTTCACAATTTAATATTTTTGAGAGAAAAATTTAAGTCAAATTGGTGATTTGAGGCTCGAGGTTGATTGTATTTACTATTTATTTTAAATATATATATGATAATAAAATTAATTAATTAATTATGTTTTTTGTTTATTAATATAATAAATTTAATATTTTTAAATTTTATATATTAATTATAGATAAGGATATCTTGATTTTTTTAATATTTAGAAAAAGAGTTTCTTACGAAATATTTTTTAGTTGTTTCACGAAAAAGAAATCATTTACCCATGCTAAATAATTCTTTAATTTTTTTAAGAATATTAATTTAATAATTAATACAAATTTATTTAAGAAAAAATAAGGGTTTATAAGTCTTATTACATATGTAATTGGAGAAATATCATTATTATTTAACCGTTTATTCGTAGACTACTCAATGGATTGGAACAATTTGACTCCAAACCTAACTAAAACTTCGATTTGAATTAGGTTTCAAATGCATTCAAACTCGTTTCATTTATTACCTTTTCGCACGGGATAATTGAGGGAAGGCATCTATCGCAGTGACGTCATGAAATTCATGAACATAGCTCAATATGGGTGAGCATATATTGGTTTAAAAAAATGGCGGAAAACGGTTAAGCCCGCCCGCCCCCACCCCCCCGGGGGAATTTTATTTTGTGGCACCAACTGACATTTTTTCTATGCAATTTGTCTGTCCGAAAATCAGAAAGCCTTTTGGCCTCAAATTATTTTCATCCGATTATGTTAAACTTTTCTAACACTAACAAACAAGTCTGTGAAATGTGCTTATGTGCATAATAAATTAATTTTGCACATTTATATATATTTTTATAAGTTTATCACTTGCCTTCTTGAAAACTAAGACTGATTTCGCTCCTTATTTGAACATGATCGAACTATGCTCAAACGAGCATCAAATTCAAATGAGTTCTTACTCAAGTGATAGAATAGGCTAACATTTACATTAATGTTAGTGAGGACATTTCTATAAATATTTTGTTAAGAAATTTTTTTTTTTTAAAATGTTTTGAATGCTTACTATTTTTTGAAATTTTTTATAAAAAACACAGCAATGTGGAGTTTTTCAAAGATCAGTGTTAATTTAAAAATAATTGCGTGGTTTTTAAATATATTTTTATATGGAATTATGTTGGGCCGTGAAGAAATATTTAATGGAGGCATTATTTTAAAACTAGGCATGTTGATGTGGCTAATTTGTAGGTGCCAAACGTGTTGAATGGTGAGAGACACAACTTCTTTTGTTTTGCTTACACGAATATATTACTAAAAAAATAAAATAATAAAAACTTAAACAATTCAAATTGTTTTAAATAAAATACAGTTTTTCCATATATATATTATAACAATCTCTTAAATAAATTTATATGCATTATAATATTTGAAATTAAAGAAATATGAATTTTTTTTTTATTGTTTGAAGAAAAAATTTACTAAAATTCATTTCAATTAAGCGGCTGTTGAAAAATATATGCGGGTTATTACTGAAGCTGTTCTTGAAAAATATAATTTGAATTAATTCAAATTCAAATCTTATACTATATAATAATGTTATCCTATTTCGAACCTCTTAAAACTTGGTTTAAACAAAAGTCAAAGAAATTTGCTGGAGCATGAATGATTATGTCGTGGAATATTCGCGGCGATAGAGAGTGATATAGTTTAGCGTCTTAGTTTTGTTTGAAGTTTCAGCACACAAATAAATAAGAGAGTGTGGTTATAGCATTTATAAGAGATACCATAATTTTATTATGGAATGATGGAAACCCCTGAAAAAGAGAAAAACCATGAGGTCTGACCCAGTTTG
Organism: Dendrobium catenatum; assembly: GCF_001605985.2. Classification (NCBI taxonomy): domain Eukaryota; kingdom Viridiplantae; phylum Streptophyta; class Magnoliopsida; order Asparagales; family Orchidaceae; genus Dendrobium; species Dendrobium catenatum. The sequence goes on along the minus strand of NW_021319311.1, from coordinate 208,962 downwards.
AAAGAATTCATTAGTATTTACAATTGATTACAACTAAGGCCCTTCCTTAGGCGGAAGGTCTTGACTTGATGTAGGAAATATGCATCAGATATAGTGCATTATATGGTGGGAGTTGGAAGAATTAGTGTTGATATGTTTGTTTGGGTGGCAGGACTATAGTCGACAAGCGATATAGGTTGAAAGGACTGTAGTCGAATGACGGTGGTCTGCAGGATAGTAGTCGGGCGAAGGAGACAGGAAACGGTGGTCGAAAGAACTGTAGTTGGCGGGCATCGGTGGTCGAAAGTATAGTAGTTGGTGGGCGATGGTGGTCGGAAAGATCGTAGTCGACGGGCGATGGTGATCGAAGGATCGTAGTCGGCGGGCGATGGTGGTCGGAAAGATTATAGTCGGTGGGAGATGGATGTCAGAAGGACTGTAGTTGACGATGGTGGTTGGAAGGACCATAGTCGATGGGTGACTCGACTATGGTCGATAGGATCGTAGTTGGGCGATGATAGTCAGAAGGACTGTAGGTGATCGACGATTTGGTGGAAGTTTGATAGCAGTCGGGAAGATCTCATGCGGTGGTCGACGAACGGACAAAAGTCTGGCGGTGGTCGACGAACAGGCGGAAGTCCGGCGGCGGTCAGGAAGAACTCATGTTGTGGTTGATGAAAGAGTGGAAGTCCATTGGTGATCTATGAACTGGTGGAAGTCTGTTGGAGATCGATGAACATTGAACAGTTGGAACTCCGGCAGCTGTCAGGACGAACTCTGGCGGTGGTTGAAGAACTGTTGGAAGTTTGTTGGTGATAGATGAACGGGTAAAAGTTTGATGGTAGTTTGGAAGAACTCCGACAGTGATCGACAAACAGGTAGAAGTATGTTGGTAATCGACGAACGAGTGGAAGTCCGACGGTGGTCGGGAAGATCTTTGGCGGAGGTTGATGAGCGGGTGAAAGTTTGTTGGTGATAGACGAATGGGCGGAAGTCTGGTGGCAGTTGGGAAGAACACCGGTGTTGGACGAAGTAGGGGTGGAAATCAGGCGGTGGTCAACGAATAGGTGGAAGTCAAACGGTGGTTGATGAACATGTGGAAGTTGGCGACGAGCAAGCTCCCAAATTCTTCCCTTCTCTTCCTCCTTATTTTCCTTATCTTCATGTGAAGAATGTGGGCCTATTTTTTATTTTTTGAGAGTGGCATGGATTGTAAATATGGGGATGATTAAGGCCAAGATGAAAGTGGTTTGAATGGACGGCTAATACTAATCCCTTTGTTCGTGGATAGTTTATTCATGATTTGAATGTCTTAATGATATCAAAATTTGGCGATCTTGGGCTCGTTGGATTTGTATAGCGAGCTGCTCGATTCGATTATAAGCTCCATGCTTAGAATTTGTTTGGTAATCCAAATTATGCTTTGAACCCTCTAAAAATGCTTTGAGTCTTGCCTTTGGACCAATTTGGGCTCGGATTGAGTCAAATTTGGTGTCGCTGGGTTCGACTTTTCGAAACATTCAGTTCCACTGTAAGCTCGCTGAAGTATAAATTAGGATGGTCCCAAAATTAATTTTTTGGAGCCTCCGATTCATACTTGCATTGAGATTCATTCGTGCCCGATCAAGACTATTTTTGGTGACGTATCAGCTATCCCCTTATTTCATATATTCAAGCTTTGAAACGAAATTATCAATTGAAATATAGCATGTATAAATAAATATGACTATCGAACAACCAAAAATAGTGCCGCCTCATATTAATTATTAAGATATTTACATATATATCTCATTAATAAATGTTTAAGCAAGGCTTTTAAAATTAAACCGGTCAATGAACGGGAAGAATAAGAGGTTAGGGGTTTGATGGTCGAACCGGGGTCGAACCAGATGATGTAATAAATACTTATTATATTTAAATATTATAATAATTAAATATTATAATAATGACACAACTATCTTGTATGGCTATCTAGAGGAACATTACAGAGCAATTTCAAGGATAATACATTTCACTGTTGATCATCTTCCTCATCTTTCTCTTCTTCGCCAATTTCATTCTCTCAACATGGTATCAGAGCCATAGTGCTCCTCAGCATTTTTTTTCTGCATTCGCATCCTTTTCCTCCTTCCGCTTCAATGGGTGACGAAGCTTCCGTCGGTTCTCATCAACAACAAGCCACCGTCTCCAGTCAAGATTGAGAGCTGATCATTCCGGTTCAACTGAAATTCCTCATCTCAACCACCAAGAACCTTGTTCCCACTCTTCTAACCTCCGAAAATTACCCGATTTGGCGCCTTCAACTGTATCAACATTTCGCGGCAAATGGATATGAAGATCACCTTTCTGGCGGTTCCACTATTCCTCCGGATTCAGTCGTTCTTGATCAAAATCGATGGCGTCTGATCGATCGTAATCTCGTCTCGGCGCTTCTATCCACTATTTCTCCAAGTATTGTTCCCTACGTGATAACACTTCGCACCGCCAACGAGGTATGGATCACACTCGAATGACGTCTCCAACCCACAAATCGTGCTCGTGTTATACAACTCAAGAACGAGCTCCATCAAATTCGTATGACAGATAGAACAATGCAGCAGTATCTTAATCAAATCAAGAAACGGGTGGACAACATAGCGGCGGCAGGATCCACAGTTGACAATGAGGACGTCGTTCTTTACACCTTGAACGAACTTCCGACCAGCTACAATTGATTCAAATCTGCTATACGCGCATCTCTTCAACCTATAAGCCTAGACGATCTGTACTCTCTCCTTAGCAGCGAGGAGATCAATCTACAACATCAACTTCGTCAAGACAGCTTGCCGTCTGATTCAACAGCACTTTTCACCATCGAAACAACTACCGTGGTCGTCAAAATAGATCCAATGGTAAATCGGCAAATGTTCGTTCCCAGCAGGCTGATAGATCTCAACCTTCATCTGAGGTTCCGACTACATCTAGCAATCACCAAAGTCGTCCAACCTGTCAAATTTTGTGGCAAGCTCGGACACTCAGCCGGTAATTGTTGGCATCGACAGAATTTGAATTACGCACCACCCACGAACAACAGGGCTCTCGCTGCACACCAACAGATCGCGGCCACTAACGATTGGATTCTCGACTCCGGAGCGTCCTCCCATCTTACGTCCGACGCTACCAACCTGCAACAATCGGTTCCCTACAACGGCTACGACTCAATTTCAATTGCAAACGGCAGCAATCTGTCTATCCAAAACTCTGGCCAGGGATTGCTACCGCTTCCTGAGTCTCAGCGTAAGCTATATTTAAATCAAATTTACCATGTGCCGTCTCTAAAACATAATCTTCTCTCGGTGTCTAGCTTAGCCTCAGACAACAACGTATCTATTTCATTTACTGCTAACGAATTTATCATTAAGAATCTACAGGACAACAAGGTTCTTCTTCGGGGTCCCAAACGCAATGGGCTCTACCACATTAAAGCTCCGATCAGCTGCAACAACGCGGTGTCCACCTAGTCCGTCCCACATCGGTGGCACGCTCGGCTCGGTCACCCTCACGGAAGAAAAATTCAAATTCTTTCTAGTTTTGATCCGCATATTACTTCCTCTTCGTCTAAATCTGTTTGCATTTCCTGTAATGTCTCTAAGAGTCACAAACTCTCGTTTCCTATGAGTACCTCTGTTTGTAATAAACCGTTCCAGATTGTTCACTCGGACGTCTGGGGTCCGGCGCCGATCAGCTCCTTAAATGGTTTTCGATATTTTGTTACTTTTACTGATGACTTTAGTCGTTTTACCTGGTTATATCTTTTACATACTAAAGATGAAGTGTTAAATAAATTTCAACACTTGTCTAATCTTGTAATAAACAAATTTAAAACCAATATCTGCACGCTCCGATCTGACGGTGGCGGAGAGTACAACAACCTTTCGTTTCGCTCTTACCTGGAACGTCATGGCATAACTCATCAAATGAGCTGCCCTCAAACGCCGGAGCAAAACGGTATTGCCGAAAGAAAGAATCGTCATCTTTTGGATCTTACCCGGACTCTTATACACGCTGCTAATCTTCCCATATCATTTTGGGCTGAAGCTGTTTCCACTGTGAATTATCTCATCAACAGGCAACCATCATCTGCTATACAGGACCAAACACCATACTACAGACTACACGGTCATCACGCGTCATACTCACATCTGCGTACATTTGGTTGCTTATGTTTCCCTTGGACGAAACCTTACGCTAAGCACAAACTAGCATCCCGATCCCAGGCCTGCATATTTCTTGGCTACTCCAGTCATCACAAAGGATACAGATGTCTCCAGGTTCAACAGAATCGCATTTACATTTCTAGGCACGTAGTATTCTACGAAGACATCTTCCCGTTCTCGTCAGACGATTTGGTTAATCACACTAAACCGACATCAGTCTATGTACCACCATCCCTTCTGGTTCCATCTTCTGTGACTTCGAACTTACATAAACCTTCTCAAACAGCAATTCAGCAGATTTCTAATGTTCCTGCAGTAGCACCAACCATATCGGAACCCGAACCAGAGTGTGTACCACACAAGGGAAATCAGATTCACTCAACACATCCGATGCAAACCCGTCTTCGGTCAGGCATTACCAAGCCCAAACAAATGTTCAACTTATCGGCTTTCAAACCAGATAACATCACTCCTACTACCTACTCAGATGCAGTAAAACACAGTCACTGGCGATCTGCCATGTCTTCCGAATATCTAGAGCTGCAGAAACAGGGAACCTGGTCTCTTGTTCCTTTACCAGCGGGAAAACCCGTCATCGGCAGCAAATGGACCTTTAAGACAAAATTACTTCCAAATGGTCAAATAGATCGCTATAAGGCTCGTCTTGTGGCTCAGGGCTGCTCTCAAGAGTTTGGCATTAACTTCACCGAGACATTCAGCCCGGTGGCGAAAATGGTTACCATTCGGATGCTTCTAACCATGGCACTAAACAAACAATGGTCCGTCACTCAACTGGATGTTACAAATGATTTTCTACATGGAGACTTAATTGAGGAAGTCTATATGCGGCAACCAAGGGGATTCGTAGACACTCAAAACCCAGACCACGTTTGCAAACTTCACAAATCAATATACGGGCTTCGTCAGTCACCGCGGCAATGGTTCCATAAACACACCTCTTTTCTTCAAACTATCGGATTCGAATTCAGCAGGGCTTATCCCTCAATGCTTATTCTCTCTAAAAATACCGTACGTCTATTTGTCTTAATATACGTTGACGATATTTTAATTACAGGTAACGACTCGAATCAAATCCAGATGGTTTTGCGTCATCTGCAAGCAGCTTTCAAACTCAAACAACTCGGAGACATTGTGCTATTCTTGGGCATTCAGGTCATTAAAACTAACAACGGATACTTCTTAAGTCATTCTCACTATGCAAAAGAATTACTGTATACTGCAGGTTTTGCGGACTGTAAGCCAGTCGATACCCCTGCTCCTTCCCGTCCGCCACTTGTTTTTGACGAACAACCTTATGCCGATCCGCAGATGTTTCGAAAGCTGGCAGGATCTCTGCAATATCTATCCATCACACGTCCGGATATTGCGTTTACCACAAACCGCATATGCCAGCATATGCATCAACCACGCAATGGAGATTTTCAGGCTTTAAAGCGTCTCCTCCGCTATATCAAAGGCTCACTCAACTACGGCTTACCTATCATTCAGGGGCCAATGCAACTCAGCTCGTACACGGACGCTGATTGGGCGGCCAATACCACCGACCGGAAATCCATGTCCGGCTATTGCACGTATCTCGGCCACAATCTCATCTCGTGGTCAGTAAAGAAGCAAACAACCGTCGCGCGCTCATCTACAGAAGCCGAGTATAGATCACTCTCCTCCGCCACATCTGATATCATGTGGATTCGTCGGCTGGCCGACAAACTAGGCATCTCGCAAAGTACTCCGACGGTCATTCATTGCGACAATACCTCTACGATTGCGCTTGCTAAAAATCCTGTTTTCCATGCTAGAACAAAGCACATTGAACTGGATTATCACTTCATTAGCGATCACATACGGAAGGGACATGTATCCATAGCTCATATCTGCTCCGAGGATCAAATTGCAGATATCCTAACCAAATCTCTTCCGATAGCTCGTTTTCAGGCATTGAGATCCAAGCTAACCATTAGGTGTCCCAACGGTTAGCTTGAGGGGCGCTGTTAAGATAGCCAATAGGGTTTAGGCAGTTTTATTACTTTCCACGTCATCTTGTACTTTCTTGGTGTTACTGTTGCTTTCTCTGCCTTTATATATGTCATGTACTCTGTAATAAGATTTCAAGGATAATACATTTCACTGTTGATCATCTTCCTCATCTTTCTCTTCTTCGCCAATTTCATTCTCTCAACACTAGTAGCTGCTGTTGCTAACGGAGATGAGCATGATACAAAAAGCAAAGGAAAACTTGGATTTTGAAAAAATAGCACTATCATAAGAAAAGAAAAAAAAAAAAAAAAAGAGAACAGAGCAAATGAAATCTGTAAATTTTGAAAAAAAACAAAAAAAAAAACAAAAAAATAAAAACAAAACTCTAGAAACAAACCTGGAGCAGGAGACGCCAAAACAGTGTTTGGCCATTGGCTTCTCGCTTCGCGAACGAATAGATAGCAGGAGACGTTGTTGTCTTGTTGTCTTCTACTCTTCTGGATTCGTGAAACTGATTATATGCTGAACTGTAACCGGCCGGTTCGCGGTTCAACTGGTTGTACCGACCGATCCGGTCCGATTTTAAAAGCATTGTGTTTAAGTATCTGATTAATAAATGTTAATATTTTATTTATAATCTTAAAGATATAAAGTTTTCAAAATATTGATTAAATGTTAATTGTAAATCAATATTTATTAACGTTTAATCAATATTTTGGAAACTTTATTTTTTTAAAATTATAAGTAAAATATTAACGTTTAATCGCTGACTTATAATGTTGATCTTTATCAACAGATATTTACATTGATCAATATTAAACGTTAATATTGATTCTCGGAAAACTCACAAATATCAATGTAATATTAATGTAGTATTAATGTGTAGTATTAATGTAGTATTAATGAGATATGTATGTAAATATCTTCATAATTAATGTGAGGCCGCATTATTGTTCGTTGTTCGATAATCATATTTTTTATATATGCTATATTTGATGTGATAATTTCATTTGAAAGACTAATATATTCTTTCGGACTTTGCAAACTTCAGCATTCGAAAATAGGGGGAATTGATACATCATCAAAAATAGACTTGATCGGACACGAACGAATCTCAATGCAAATATGAATTGGATGCTCCAAAAAAAATAATTTTGGGACCATCATAATTTCTACTTCATTAAGCTTATAGTCGAACTAAACGCCTCGAAAAGACAAACCCAATAACATCAAAGTTGACTCAATTTGAGCCCGAGTGGGTCCAAAGTGAAGACTCAAAGCATTTTTGGAGGGTTCAAAGCATAATTTGGATTACCAAACAAATTCTAAACGTGGCATGCTTATAATCGAATCAAGCGGCGGCTCGACGAGACAAATCTAATGAGCTCAAGATCGCCAAATTTTGATATCATTAAGACATCCAAATGATGAATAAAATATCCACGATCAAAGGAATCAGTATTAGCCGTCCATTCAAACCACTCTCATTTTGGCTTTGATCCTCCCCATATTTAAAAGCCATGTCACTCTAAAAAAATTAAAAATAGGTCCCCATTCTTCACATGAAGATGAGGAAAAAAAAGGACGAAGAGAATGGAAGAATTTGGGTGCTTGCTTGCTGCTAACCATCGTCGGACTTCTGCCTATTCGTCGACCACCGCCAGACTTCCATCCGTTCGTCGACCGCTGTCAGAGTTCTTCTCGACCCTCGTCGGACTTTCACCAGTTCGTCGATCACCTATGGTTCTTCCTACCATCGTTGTCCGTCGACTATGATCATTCCAATTACTGTCGTCCAACTATGATCCTTCCGATCTCCGTCGCCCGCCAACTACGATCCTTCCAACCAACTACGATCCTTCCAACCACCATTGTCATCTACAGTCCTTTTGACCTTCATATCCTGCCGACTACGATCCTTCCAGCCACCGTCACCCGCCGACTACGGTTCTTCTGACCACCGTCGTCTGATTACAGTCCTTCCAGCCGCTGTCATTCGACTACGGCCCTTCCAACATACATCGCTCACAGATTGTGGTCTTGCCACCCAAACGAATATATCAACATTGATTCTTCTAGCTCTCACCATACAATGCTCTCTCTATCTGATGTATATTTGCTACATCAAGCTAAGACCTTCCTCCTAAGGAAGGGCGTTAGTTGCAATCAATTGCAAACACCGTGGTTTTTTCTCTTTTTCAATGGTTTTCATGTAAAATTTAGTGTATTTTATAAACACTATAACCACACTATTTTATCTGTTTGTGTGCTGGATTTTCATACAAAACTTAGACAATAAACTATATTATTCTCTACCGTCGTGAATATTCCAAGACACAACATGAATCATAAAATCACTACTTATATTATGATTTCAGGATGATAAGGCTTGTTGACATGAAAAGTGATGTGTGAGGAAAGATGTGGGCTTCTGATTCGACCGACGAAGCTTGCTAGAGTTGGATAATAGGGCCACCACTAAGAAACTATATTTCAATGGGAGGGATCGTCGACATGATTTAGAGCGTGTCGGGAAGAAGCTTTCATGATTGGAGCTTTCTAAGGAATTTAAATATCAAAAAGATGTGGATGGATAAGCGGATGCTTGTTAGATGGGATCTTGGGGACATGGTTTGAAATGTACTCACTAGGAAAGCATCATAGAGCCATAGAGGGGAGGAGCACATAAGAAAGAAGATTCGAGCCATATTGAAATCTTGTTTGAATTAAGATCTATTTGAGAAAAATTTCTCACTATTTTATTTTTCAGACTACAACTGTGATTCCATTTTGCTATTACTTTCTTATTACTTTCGAAAAAAATTTATGTTAAGAAACTATTTTTACAATAGAGTTGCTCATATATGATAGATTTAAAAAAAATACTATAACTACAGATTTTTCAAATAAACCCTTAATTAATATATGAGATTATGAAAGAAATATAATTGAAATGAGCCGGATGGACTGAATTAGGCTTCTAAGTTCTAATGCTTGGGTCATGTGTCATGCAAGAATAATGATAAATAATGCTCCTTTTTGATATGTGTATTCAGCGCATATCTAATCTGATGATGCCATTAAATAGGAGAGAGCGAAAGAGTACTCAATTAAAGAGCAAAGCAAACTGATGTGACAATCTGGATTTGAGATATGGAGTTTTAACAGTCACAAATATCCATTGCAGTTATCATCTTAGCCACACTGTATCAATTGAAGCATCGATCCTATCCCTTCAACTAGCTTTAAATGTTTAGATAGAGACTTAGGCTTCGTTTCTGATGACTTAATCATTGTTTTTTAAAGCAATTTTTTTAGTATAAATAATTTAAATTTTTAACTAAAAAATTGCTTTAAGAAGCAGAAAGAAAGCCATCCCAAATGAAGCATTAGGCTTAGTTTTAGATGTTTTTTTTTTTACTATTTTTTAAAGTAGATTTCTAAATTTTTACACTAGAAAGCTACTTTAATAAGCAATAAGAAAGCTGTCCCAAACGAAGCTTTAGTTTGGAATAATTTTTTTTCTGTTTTCTAAAATAGTTTTTTAGTACAAAAAATTTTCAAATAAAAATTTTGTATTAGATCTTGGGCTTCGTTTGGGACGGCTTTTTTACAATTTCTAAAAGTAGCTTTTTAATACAAATTTTTTAATTTTTTAACTAAAAATAACTTTAAGAATCAATAAGAAAGGTTTCCCAAATGAAGCTTTAGTTTGAGACAACATTTTTACTATTTTTTAAAGTAGCTTATTAGTTTACATATTTAACTTTTTTATTATAAAATTATTTTAAGAATCAGTAAGAAAATGGTTCCAGACTAAGTTTAAGATAACTAGTTTGAGACAACATTTTTATTAGTTTACATATTTAACTTTTTTATTATAAAATTGTTTTAAGAAGCAGTAAGAAAATGGTTCCAGACTAAGTTTAAGATAACTTTCTTACTGTTTTTTTTTTATATAATTTTTTTTTTAAATTTAACCAAATTTTATGAAAATTTATTTTAGAAAATAATAAGAAGACGATTCCAAACAAGTCTCAATAATTTTTTTTCTTTGATTTAATGATCTCTATTTTAACAGAAACTATGTTAATTTTATAATTATTTGGATAAACAGAGCAAAATATTAATCAATTGCAAATTAGATTCAAACCCACCTAAAAACCACCATCCCATATAGAAATTATATATTTTCTAACAAACTGAATGGTCACATTTTGCTGCAAGATTGCGTTACTTGTCGGTATAATGAATAAAATAAATAAAAAAATGAAAAAAAAATCGCTCAACCACAACTCTTTATTAATCGCTTTCCCACCTGTAACATTGTCAACCACACGGCGAAGAAGCCGTCCACTTCAGAGCAATCACCGTCTTTTCCCGTATAAGAACAAATATTTAGTTGACGGAACTAATTTCTTTTTTTTATTATTGATTAATTGTTTAGGAGCTAAGTCTTATATATACCCTCTTCTTTCAATCTATTCTGCAATCGAGAAAGAGCAGGCGGTAGAAAATCTCTCGTCTCTCACTTACGCACAGAGAATCAGAGTCAGGTAGAAGAAATATGTGCTTCGAAGCATCAACAATGGCCTGTAATGCTCGGTTGCAGAGCTCTTCGTCCTTCTCCAGTGACGCCATGCAATTTCTCATATCCCCTCGCGAGACCAAAACTGTTTCTTATGAAAACGAGGCGACCAGATCAATCAAGGAGCCAACTTTGGGTCTCGTGGACTACGATTCTCTTCCGGAATTCCTGAAACACAACGAGTTCATCCTCAACTACTATCGCTCAGAATGGCCTCTCAAAGAAACAATTCTCAGCTTATTCTCCATTCACAACGAGACGCTCAATATCTGGACGTAAGGGCGCGAGCTTTTCTCAGAATTAATGGCCTTTGGCATGTCTAACAGTTATCAGGATTTACTGACAAAATTAAATTTTATTTACAGGCATCTAATTGGTTTCTTCATCTTCGTCATCCTCACCGGCTACGCCGCCTCCATCTTCCCATCCGCCACAAACAGCAACAACTACTCCACGCTTCACCTTCGTTCAGGAAATTCATCAAACACCTTCACCAGCTTCCCAGACCTGTTCATCACCGTCGACCTCCAAAGGCCGCAGCTTTTCTCGCGCTGGCCTTTCTACCTCTACCTCGCCGGCGCCATGTTCTGTCTTCTAATGAGCAGCGCCTGCCACCTCCTCTCCTGCCACTGTTCCAAAACAAGCTACATAATGCTCCGCCTCGACTTCGCTGGGATCTCTGGTCTCATCGTCTCCTCCTTCTACCCACTCGTCTACTACACCTTCACCTGCCACCCCTTCTTCCGAAACGTCTACCTCTGTTCCATCACGGCCTTCGGCCTCGCCGCCGTCGTCGTCTCGCTTGTGCCTGTCTTCGACTCCCCGCAATTCCGACCAGTCAGAGCCGTTTTATTTGCCTGCATGGCGGCGTCAGGGATCATTCCCATCGCGCACAAGATGATAACTTTTGGTCACCGGCCGGAGGCGGTGTTGACGACGCAATACGAAGCGGTGATGGCGATGTCTTATGGGATCGGTGTTTTGGTCTATGCTATGAGAGTGCCGGAGCGGTGGCTGCCGGGAAAATTTGATCTTGCCGGACATAGCCATCAGTTGTTTCATGTGTTGGTGGTTGCGGGGGCTTACTCGCATTATCTGGCCAGTGTTGTTTATCTCGGCTGGAGGGAAGGGGAAGGTTGCTGACTGCTGTGGCTTATCGGGTTGATGTCGGGTCGTTAAAATTGACTCAGTGGGAGATGCAAAAAGTTGCAGATTGGGACTTGTTTTATTATTAATTATGATTTTTTAGCTGTAAAATGTATTTAATTAGCGGTAGGTATCAATATTATGTTTTGTTTATTATATATGGTTTAAAGATGATACATAATTAAAATATTTCTACATAACGGGCTGAAAAAAAACAATATTTTTTACATTACTAGCTAGCAATCATGAACATATAGAAAGGGGGGAACATAATTTTACATTTTGCAGCAAAAACTTCTTAGAAATGCAATTTTTTTATTTGATAAAAAGATACTTTGAAGCATTCATCAATATGTTAATTTTATTTAATAGCTACCATAATTTTTTAGAAAAATTAATTCAAGGTATGTTTTCTAACAACTTTATTTTTAGACCATAATCATAATTTTTGTTTGATTATTACTTTAATTTTTTTTTTTGCTAAAAAATTGCTTTCATATCAACATTTAAAATATTACTTTCTTCACAATAATTTTATAATCACATTTACAAAAAATTACAACCCTTCCAATAAAGAGATTATTTTATACGGATGCGAAAAGCAGCTCTACATCCTAAGACCAATCCGAAAGAGTCACAACAATAGTACCGAGCGGCACCGACGTTGCTCATTCTGATTGGTCTACATACGATGTTTGGCATCTGCACATATTAATTTCCTCTTAATTGAATATATATTACAATAAATTACAAGTCTACATATTAATTTCTTACAATCTTTCATTTAGGATATATGACTTTATGAATATATATTTGTTATATTTAAGATAAAAAAAAAGAATATATATTTGTTATTTAATTATTTTATGTGGGTATTTGATGGAAAAAACAGAGTGATAGTTGAGCTAATTTATGAAGATAATATTAGTAAGAAAAATGTCAGTTACGCTGATATTCTTCTCCAGATTTTAAGAATTTCCAGGCAGTGACGAGGCAAAGGGTTGAAGATGGATGTGGACACGTGGCGGTAAAAAAAGTGGATAAGCGAAGCTGCAGAAGTCTATAAATATAGTTGGAAAAAATGGACTTTTGAAATATTGTTGCCGTATTATAATTTTTTTTCTACGAAAGGTTTTTTATAATCATCAAATTCTAATAGAGAAAATTTTAAGAAGAAGAACGTGTAAATTTTAAATTAGTTGTGGGGGCAGTATACTAAAAAAAAATTATTACTGTTATTTTGTGTTATTTATGTGAATTATATTATTCTTGTTGCGGGCTAAAATATATGCGATGATAGAATTAGAAAATTTTCATCTTGGTATTGTACGGATATCCAACATACAAATAGAAGATGAAAGAACACTATAAATTTTACGTGGAAAACTCCTGAAAAGAGGGAAAAACCATGGAGTCACGCCCAATTAAAAGAATTCTACTAGTGTTTGCTAAAGTTGAACATATCAACATTGATTCTTCCAACTCCCACCATATAATGCATTTTATATGATATATTTTTGCTACATCGAGCCAAGACCTTCATCCTAAGGAAGGACCTCATTTATAATAAATTACAAAAACTAGTGGATTCATTCAAACTGGGCCAAGCCTCATGATTTTTCTCTTTTTCAAGGATTTCCATGTAAAAATTATGGTGTCTTTAATTTATAAACGCTATAAATGTACTCTTTTATCTGTTTAAGTACCGGGTCTTCGTACAAAGCTAATACGCTAAACTATATCACTCCCCACAATCGCGAATATTCCAGGACACAAATAACCATACTCTCTTATATGTTTGTGTGTCGGATCTTCGTATAAAACTAAGACGCTAAACAATATTACTCTCCATTGCCGTGAATATTCCAGGACCCAACAAGCCCAAATTAAGAGCTTGAAGTATAATTGAGAAATTTGGGATATTAATTGAAGAACCAAATGATCTCTAAATTTAACATGTTTATAATAAAATTGAGCGCTCGATGAGACAAATCCAATGAGCCAAATATCTTTTACTTTTGAAAATATTGAGATACATAAATAGTAAATACTAAATTAATAATATAAAATCAATTGAATCAATGTAGGCTGTTTAATTGAGTGTTTCATATTTTATATATATTTATGGGATATGCAAATCTCAAATACCCATAACTAACCCCCTATCTATATGAACAAGACCCTTGGCATGAGATTTAAGATAGTTCAAAAGCTTGAAGAATTTCGAAGCTCCACCCAAGCGCCGTCATCGTCAGACAGTCACATGACTGCTGCTATCAGACCACCACCATTGGACCACCATCGTTAGACCTCTATCACCTAACCACTCTCGTTGGACTTCTACGACCTGGTCACAACCAATGGATTGCCATCTGGTCATAGCCATTAAAGCATTACTATTTGACCAACGTTATGAGATCATGACTATCATTAGACCACCAATGTTTGGTTTCCATCACTCAAGCATTATTGTTGGTCCCCCGCCACTTGTCCACTTTTGTGTAACCATTGCCATCATTGGATCACGACCGTCAGACTAGAACTAAGTTATCGCTGGTATTAAGTTGCCGCAAAATAACCAATATTGCTAAATCATTATCACTTGAGCATAACCATTTGAATGCCCTTAACCTCATGCCACCACTATGATATTTTCTATTAGCTCCCTAATGCCTAAACTCTTGTGATATTGTCGTCTCACAATTAAATGACAGGCAAACCTTCGTATCAACGCACACATGGCCTCGTGAGTTTTCGCCTTTCCCAATAATTCACATAAACGTGATTATGTCACTCATCATCATTTTATTTATCTGTTTGAGTGCTCACTTTTCTTGCAAAAATAGGACAAAAAACTATATTACTTTACAAAATTTCATCCCTCAATAATAATTATACAAGTAATAACATATATTAGCTGATTCCAACTATCTCAAAAAATAGTCGTGAAAAAAAAATCTAATCACTGATGTGAATATAACAATTAAAAAAAAAATTGAACATTAATTTTTCTCATTATACCCTAAAAAAATTCTTAAAATAAAATTATAAAAAATAAAGTCCCCTCAAACAAGAACAATTGTTAGGTCCGGTGACCGGACGTAGCTCTACGTGCGGTCACCACTGAGTTACCCGTTATTTGCTCGGTATTGCTTGCCAACAACGAGAAATACAGTTCTGTGAAGACCAATACCGAGTAATACCGAGTTTTTCTAGAAAAAAACTCGTTATTGCTCGGTGTTGCTCGGTATTACTCGGTATTGCTCGGTATTTATCTTCACGTAATGGTATTTCTCGTTATTGCCGAGCAAAATCGACAAATATGTGATTTTGTGCCTGCTACGTGGCGCGATTTAGTGTCTGCCGAACGTAGCTCTACATCCTTTCACCGGAACAAACCCTAATTAATCATCCTAAATAATATTCTTTCAAACAGCTTGCCTTCAAATAAACTTAACTAACTGTTGACGAAGCCTCCATTCCATTTTTCAATAGCGGCAAACGCGACTTCAAAAAGGTCAGCTCCAACTTGTGAGACCAATAACATATAGATATATATATATCACTATTATGAGTCTTGAATGCGTCCTCTCTGCGGCGGCTATATAAAATTGGCTGATCACGGGGCATAAACAATTCAAAGTGCGCTATTAGTCAAAATTTAAGCAAAGAAATAGAAAGGAAGTTAGTTCAACTACGACGCATGGCTTTGTGAATATGAAAGCTATATGATTTCATTGGGCGTTCATATTGTTGCCTATATCAATTTATAAAATGTTGAGAGGGTCAAATCTTAAAATATTATGAAGAAACTAACATCAAATCTTAATAAAGAATTTTAGAAATTAAAAAAAAAAAGTAAAAAGGTTAGAATAGCTCCAGTGGCAGATAAGATTAGAGAGGGTCGCCTTAGAAGGTTTGGTCACATAAAACGACAACTTTTTGATGACTTGATTAGGAAAGTAGATGCTTTAGATTTGACTTATATTAATAATGGTAGATGTAGACGTATAATGACTTGGTTAAAAAATATTAGAAATGATGTTTTTATTAGATTAAATAAAAATTTGACTCTTAACATGACATAATTAAGAAAAATGATTTAGATGGTCGACATCATGTAGTGAGATAAAGATTTGGTGTTGTTGTGTTGCTAAGTGTAAGTAAATTTATGTCGATATAATGTTTAATATATTAACTTTGTATAAACTTGCATGTATTAGGAGTCCCTAATTTTTTTTTACATGAACAAAAAAAAAAAAAAAACCAAGAAAGAGAAAAACTATATGATCTAGCCTAGTTGAATGAACACACCAACAGTGAAAGAAACAAAAATCATCCTTTCTTTAGAATTGAAGTAGATGAGTTATACATAGTTAAAAATTAGTCGATATACATACAATTAGAGCTCAACGGTAGGATTAGACTAGGGGTGTCGATTTCAGGTCACGGGTCGAGTTCGGGTCGAACCTGAAACTGACCCGGGTTCAAACGGGTTAGAAATTTGAACCCGGACCCGACCCGGGTAGGTAAACAAGTCGGAAATTTGAACCCGGAGCCGACCCTACGGGTTGCCTGGTTGACCCGACCCGACCCGCACGGCAGAGAAGGAGCTCGGGTTTCTCGAGTGCGAGCACGGCAGCTAGCGCGACACGGTGGCAACGCGGGTTCGGCAGCGGGTGACGGCGCGGGCGAGGCAGCGGGCGCGGAGCAGCAGCATGGGACAGCGGGCAACGGGAAATTCAAAATTTTTTAAAATAAACAGGTTTTTGGGTTGATCCGGCAACCCGAACCCGACCCGTTTTTTCAAACAGGTCGAATCTGCGAACCCGAACCTGACCCGTTTGACCCGTTTTTCAAACGGGTCGGGTCCAACCCGGATTTTCCGGGTCGGATTTTCGTGTCGTGCCAAATATTGACACCCCTAAATTAGACATTAAGAATAAAACAATAATAGTCCGTGAAGGAAGTCTGACAATGGTGATAACAATTGTTATTGGTGATTATTGATTTATTGTCAACAATCTTCAAAAAATACAATAGAATAATTTAGCTTTCCCAACACTTGATCACTCATAAGATAGATGATAAGGCCCTATTTATAATTTTTCTAGATGAGCATTTTGATACATTTGGTCAGAATTCAAAACATCAGCTAAAAAATCTATGATGATCTCATTGATCATGGATTATTTATTCAACATCTAAATGCCTTAATGATATCATAATCAAAAGCTCTTAAGCTCGATAGATTCCTCTTATCAAGACGGACACTCGATTTACTATTAGCACACAAAATTTGAATATCATTTATAACTTCAACTAATGTTTATAATTTGCAATAACACCTCAAGTGTTTTAGATTTGAACTTAGATCGAATCATTTGTGATATAATAGGAGATTCTAAATGATATGCCCAACGAACAAAATCAAAATTAATGTTGTAGTCATTGGGCTCTAAACATTTGTCAACAAAAAGTGCAAGTCGGCCCATTGGCTCTCCAGACATGAAAAGACGTCCTAATTGAAAGTTATCTGTGGGAAACCGATACAAGGCCCAAATGAGTTGCCCAATTATTATCTGAAGGAGAAAATGGTCAAAGAAGTTTTTACAGTAAAACTAAATGTCAGTATATTCTCAATAGCTTTAAAAATTATTAAAATTATTGGAATAGTATAATACAAATTTTTATAAATATAATATAAAGAAAAAATTCTAATTATTTTTATAGAAATCTAAAATTATCCTAAATTTTTTTTCCCCAAAGTTACTAAAGATGTTGATGTTGCCAGTGGCGGAGGGAAGGGGGGCAAGTGTCCCCCCTAAAAAAAAAATTAAAAATTCAAGAATAAGGAAGAGCAAAGGTTAGCATGTACATTTTTATATGTGAGAAATGGATTATTTTCTCTTATATACAACCTCGATTTAAGAGAAAGAAGTAAATTGATTAATTCATTTTTTCTAATAAAAAAATTATCTTGATCAGGCACTAATCTCGAGAAAAAAAACATATTAGAAACTTCAAAATTTAAATCGGAGACCATTTGAACTCTGATTTCAACAAACTTATAGTCGAACTGAACATCTCGAAAATATGAACCCAACAACACCAAATTTGACTCAATCGGAGTCCAAATGAGTCCAAATCAAGGATCTGAAGCATATTTGGAAGGTCCAAAACATAATTTGCATGATCAAACAGTTTCCAAAATTTAATTGCTTATAGTCGAATTGAGCGGCTCGACGAGACGAATCCAACGAGCTAAAGATCGTTGATTTTTGATATCATTAAGCTATATATTTATTCAAATTTATGCTATGCAATTAATACATTTCCTTTTTTTATTAAAATCTCTCTCTCTCTCTCTGAAATTGAAATTGAAACTCACTTAAATTACCTGAAATAAAAATATTTTAAAGAATGTTGTAAAACTCCAAACGGAGAGCCCCCCTATA
>NW_021319311.1:177230-190500 GCF_001605985.2 Dendrobium catenatum | reverse complement strand
GACCAGCTTTACTTACGCTCTCTAAAGCAACTTCAAGTTACAAAAAATTTAAATTACAGAAAAAGCGCTTAAGAAACAGTAAAAAAAGCCGCCCAAAGACCTTTGCTTCATTGGAACAACTTCTCATTGCGTTCTTTAAGCAACTTTTATATTAAATTCCTTTTCAAAAAACATGTAACTAAAAATTTATTTATAAAGCAAATAAAGTTGTCTAAAGCTTTTTGGACAGCTCTCCTTATTACTTTCTAAAGCAACTTTTTAAAATTAAAATTAGAGTCAAAAATTTGTAATAAAAAAGCTGTTTTAAAGCCAGAAAGAAATTTCACAAACAAAGCTTAACATAATTGAAGTTAACACTCAACCGTTGTTGGGCTCATAACACACAACTCTGCGGCTTACTGGGCCGGGAAACCCAAGCCCACCCAGCGTGCAATGGGCTTGTATTATAAAGAGCAGAGAAGGCAGTTACAACTACCAATTACAATATTACAAAAGTAAGCTGTTGTTTAGTAGAACCGAATATCTTACACATGATAAATACAAATCTCATCTTTGTATAATAAAAATTCCAGACTTGTACTCAGGATTTACTTTTATCTTTCTTTTCTTTATGGCATCCAAGGATGATCTAAACCTTATTTACTCTTATATTAATAATCAATTAATAATTATATAGTAATAATATTAGACTTACTTTTAGAGACGCAAGGTAGGTCGAATGAGTGGGTATTTTAATAGCTCCCAATAGTATTTTTAAGCTACTTTATTTTTTTTAATTCAAATTATTTTTATGAAATTGGAGATGAATTTCTGTTCGAATGTCCCTTACTGTATTTTATTGAAAAAAAAAAAGTTTTTTTGGTTTGAAGGATGCCTAAAGCTATTTAAATGTTCAATTATCATAATTAAATATTATTATTATTTTAAAAGTGGTGCTTGTATCAACAATAAGTTTAAAATTTATTAAAATTTCTTTAAAGTTTTTTAAAAAAGTAATTTTTTATTTATCCTAAATAAATGTTAAATTAAATCTTTATTTTTTATTAATGTTTATTTATTTCAAAAATGTGTAATAAATAATTAAATATGATCATAAAATGCGATTTATTTCCCTTAGAAATTGAAAAATGAAGTTAAAAGGTTATGAGAATAATAAAATTAGAGTCATTCTTTTTATTAATGAGAGTTTTATTTCATTACAGAGAAGGTCAAATAAAATTTTTAGTATATTTTAATCAAAATTGGGAAAAAATGCTAACAAAATGCATTTATTAATATTTTTATGTAAATATAAATATCTATTAATTATATTAATGCTAACATATAAATTTGAAAAATGGAATTCAAACAAATAGACCCGCTTTAAAATCTCTTGAAAATAAAAATATATTTTAGAAAAAAATTAATTAACTAATGGAAAAAATAATCTCTTTTTTTAGAAATATAGAGATTAAAATAATTATTCATTAATTATAATTAGACCATCTAATCTAATGTGAAATAAAAAGTATTTTTATTGTATTTATTTTTATAATAATAAATAAAATAAACAATATGTAAAGTAGGTTAAAAGTGTGCCTGAAATAATTTAATATATTATTCTCTAACTAGATGTAATTAATTTTATATTTATGTCATTTAGTGATATCATTGAAGCTAATAAAAAATTTCATTCGTAACAACTAAGATAGAAAGGTTTCTTATGATTCTCATTTGTTTTTTATATTTTGGGGGCCAAATTGTAAATTAAGAACTAATCATTTATAAGATAATTAATGGAATTTGTTTTACATTATGGGTATGCTAAGATAGAAAAAATTTAGGAGTATTTAGATGTTAAGTGGTTAAGTCTAATGAATAATAATAATAATAATAATAATAATAATAATAATAATAATAACAATAATAATAACAATAATAATAAAGTTTTAATTTGATCATTGAGAAATGATAATCAAATTATTATTTATGAGGATTTCATTTTATTTCAAAATGAAAAAAAAATGAGAAATTAGAATATAAATAATAAAAACTAAAAAGTTACTTACTATCAAAATAAGATATTATTTTTAAAAAATTTAAATAGCTTAATACATAAACTTTTTAAAAAATTTAAATAGCTTAATACATAAACTTCTAAATTTTAATATATTTTAGTGTATTTTACCATAATTATTTTTAAACGAGCTAGCTCACGAGCTATCGAATTTGGTATATATGTTGGATCAATTAAGTTTGACTTATTAGCTCATTGCTCATGAGCTATTTATCAAGTCGATCGAGCTTGAGCAGGCTCATGAGTCAACTTGACTCTTTTACGACCTTATTATCAATTAAGGGTCAATTTGGGATAGCTTTCTAGCTGCTTGGTTTTTCAGATAGCAACCACAATTTTCATTTGGATACTACTTTCTTGTGCTTTCTCACTGCTTTCAAAATTTTTTTTGATGGAAAGCTGCTTTCTGTAACCATAATAACGAAGTTGATCGATTTACCTATAGTAACTTCACAACTAACTTAATAAAATACTGCAACCATCCAAAACAATCCCCTAAATAAAAAATAAAAAATAAAAAAAAGGTCTCTTTTTTTTTTTGATGGGCCTGTTCTACCAAAAAAATCATATCTCTTTCTTTTATTATTTTTATGTTAGCTGCATGGGCCAATGCCCTGAAATTAGTTTAGTTATATCCCTTTAATAATTTAATTAGCTGAGCAAATATATAGTATGATATATATTTAGATAAGATTAAATAAGTTAAGGGATTGGTTTGCTTTAAATGCTTCCCATAAGGGCTTAGCAATTGAAAAAGGCAGTTGGTTAGTAGTGATGAATGCATGGTGGGTAAATCATTTGAATTTTATTTATTTTCTTACAAGGTTTTTGATTAGGCAATATTTATTTTATTAAAGAAAAAAATTAAAATTATCTTGTTTTGAATAATGAGGAGACAAGATAGAAACCTTGTGGTGATGTGATGATTAATAAAAGATATCTCTATCTATATTATTTATATTGTCAATTATCTAATTAATGTATAACACAAGGGCGTAAAATGAATGAAGCCGACTTGTGAGTTGGCTCAAATTTGGCTCGATAAATAAGGGTGTCAAAATGGGTTGGAGAGTTGGGTTTGTGCCCAACTTGGCCCAAATTTGGTCAACCTGAACTTAAACAACAAATTAAACTCAAACTGCCAATAACCCGAATAACCCGAACCTAACCCGCAGTGGCGGAACCACTTGCATCTTTGCCCCGCCTCAAAATTAATTAGAGTTTATAATGGAAGAATGAAATAGAACTGACTGACATATAATATGTTATAGACTGAATATGAATATAGATAAATGGTGTATATATATATATATATATATATTTCTTTATATTTAGTTATTATAATATTCTTTTTCATGCTTTTCATGACAGTTCAATTACACTCTTTTTTCTTCTTTTTTCTTGCTTAATTTTTTTTTTTTTAACTTTTCGTAATATATGTAATTATTTTTATGTTGTATTTGCCCTCCCTCAAAATTGAACCTGATTCTGCCCCTGACATCCGGTATCTAGACCTAATAATTTTCCCCCACAATATACCCCAACCTAAGAGCTCACATAAATTTCTTTTTAAAAAAAATTGGCTTAAATATCATGCATTTTGGGAAGCTCTGCACACCTCCTTTTCTCAACCTCATCCTGAAAACTCAATTTCTTCCCTTTATTTTAAGCATCATTCACTCAAACAAAACAGTAGATGTAAATCTTAAGTTTCTTGTTGACGCCATTGTTTCTTACTCTATAACGGGGCAATACCTGATGCTTTGATTAAATGCAATATACCCATTCAGCTTTTACATTCTTTATGCATAGAGTTTCAGGAATCCACTTCTCACTTATTTTTTGAATGCCACAAGTCTTTTGGCATTATTTGTTACTCCCTCACAGGCCTAATTTTCTTCAGTAGCGAAGTCAATTATCTAAAATTGTGCAATGTGGGAAGAATGAAAAAAAAAAAAAAAACTATTTTTTGTTTTTTCTTTTTGCATTTACTACATTTGGAGATAAAGAAATGCTAGGAGATTTGGTGGTATTATTGAAAGCTCATCCATCACTTATGCTAAAATTAAAGAAGCTCTATTTTACAAGACAAGCTTAGAAGAATTCAGGAGCTATTCAGCAGCTTATTCCCCTAATTTTGATTATGGTTCTCTTCATACATTATTCTTCTAGATGATGCCTATTTGAGTGACATGTTCCTATTATGTTATGGGCTTTGTTGAGTCGGAATTGTTTGGTTTTCTTTCTTGTTATCATATGGAGTTTTGGCGGACTATGATGAATATAATGTTTCCTCTCCCATCCCCTAGGAAGATCTCTATGACAACTAGGGGATGTGGACTCTTCTTCAGAATTATCTATTGAGTTAGAGCTTATCTATATTATTTTGAGTCAACATTTTGAGATTTCTCAAAATTTTCTTTGTCAAATTGATCTTTTTAATTAAGCATTGCTAATTTTGATGCAACTCTTTTTTTTTTTTTCCTGTCATAATATTGAGTTGTAATTTTTTTTAGCTTTAATGCAACTATATTTTCATAGAGTAATGAAATTGGGCATTGCCCCCAACTTTACCAAAACAAAAAATTAGACATTAATCTTTCTCTATTTGTGCCACACAACAATTCTAAATGCTCTCTGGTCAATGAACTTACTCATTCTTAGAGTTTGCTGAGAAAAAAAAAAAGAAAGCAAATCTTCGAAGCATTACTCTCAAATAAAAGCAAATCGCTACCTGATTAGCAACGGTTATATTAAGATTCAAATACAAAAAAACTGAGATTTACAGAGCCAAATTTCTCCAAATAGACAAGAAAAAAGCACGAAAATCGACGGCCAAAGCGAAGCCAATCGTGCTGGTATGTATATATATATATATATATGCTAAATGAAACGTCTCTCTCCCTTTCGGGCCTCTAAACACGCCTGTTTTGCCCCCGTCAAAAGCACCAGCTAGCTAGCTACTCTCTGGTCTGGTTTACAGAGAAAGAGACCAGGAAGGAGAGCGAAAACACGCTGAGCGATGGGGGAAAGAGAAATGATGAGAGACTGCTTTCTCTCTCTTCTTCTTTCCTTCCTATTCTTTCATGCCTTTTAGAATCCTTGATTTTACTGTCGCCAAGGAAGCCGCCGATGCTCGCTTAATGACAGTGTCTTCGCCGGCTAAAACTAACATATAGTGTCCAATGGCTCTCTCGTCTAATCTCTGCTGCGCTGAGGATGCCGAAGACTTAATCTACTGGGGAGTCGATGACGCCGCCGGCGAAGTATCTGTTGACCAAAACGTAACGACTTTTTTCCCGGTAACCGGTGAGAGTCTCCGTTCTCTGCTTGCCGCGGAAGATGGTTATATGCCACAATCGGAGTATATGTCCCGCTATCTGACTTGCTCCGTTGACCTCACTGCTCGCCAGGATGCCATCAGCTGGATCCTCAAGGTATTTTCTTTCCTATTCGACATGGCTATAAACTTGATAGAAATTGAGAAAAATGTTCTCTTGATAGCTCTCTCTCTCTCTCTCTCTCTCTCTCTCTCTCTCTCTCTCTCTCTCTCTCTCAGTTTCTAAGCATTGCACTGTGTTTCTGCTTCTCCATTGTAGGTATCGGAGTTTTACCGCTTTCGCCCAGTCACTGTCTACCTCTCTGTCAACTATCTCGATCGCTTCCTCTCTGTCAGTGTTCTTCCGGTTCCCCATTTTCCTCATTTCCTCTCAGCCAGCTGAATTTCAAGTATTTTCTTGATTTATTTAGAAGTTTTCCTAACAGGGCCAAAACGGGACAGTGCAATGCGCCGGTAGTTGGCCGATGCAACTTTTAGCAGTGGCCTGCCTCTCGGTTGCGGCAAAAATGGAGGAGACAAAAGTTCCCCTGCTTCTAGATCTCCAGATTCTTCACCCCGAGTTCGTCTTCGAACCGAGAACAGTCTGCCGCATGGAGCTTCTTCTCATGTCCGCGCTCCGCTGGCGAATGCGCGCCGTCACTCCATTCGATTTCATTTCATCCTTCGCCGCCGCAATTGTCTTCGCCGACGTTAGCGCTTCCATTCCCTCGTCAGCTTTCTCTCGTTCAGCAGATCTGATTCTCAGCACCCTTCGCGGTAAAAATTCGAACTTGTTCTCCTCAAGCCACCAACGATGTCTCACAATTTTACTTCCTTTGCCTTCTTGTCTCTTTGTCCAAGCAGTCATTGATTTCCTCGGTTTCCGGCCGTCGGCTATTGCCGCTGCGGCGGTGCTCTGCGCCGCCTCGGAAGCCGTCCTATCCTCCGCAACTTATGACTCGAGCATCTTTGAAGATTTGGTCAACAAGGTAATTCCCAATATCAAACTCTCTACATCCACCATCGGTAATTTTAAGCTTAGGTACTGCACTCTCGATTGTCCCGCCAATAGTTCAGGCGGTGTTGGGACCGCTTCGTGATTCAAACCAGACGAGAATTACCCTTTAAATACTTTAACCAATTTTTTTCTGACTTTTCGTGTTTGGATGGCAGGAGATGGTGAGTGATTGTCGCCAGCTAATGGAAGAATATCTGATCGACACGTGTCAGACAGCTCGCCGTGACACGGCGGCACTTCCCGCCGTCGAGCCGCTGAGTCCCGTCGGCGTTCTCGACGCGGCGGCCTGCGGCAGCTGCGACACTCAGAAATCACCCGTCGCCGGTAAACCGAACTCTGACCCCGGCGGCTCGGAATTTCCGCCGACGAAGCGCAGGCGGCTCGCTGACAGCTTGTGTACAGTAATTATTAAGGGCCAAATCACTTGAGAGAGACAATTCGATGATAATTTCTCAAGCTGTTTTCTATCAATTTATAATAATTATTTTATCATGATGAGAGTTTAATTATATCGATGCTAATCATATCATTTAGGTTAACTAACTGTATAATTATAATTATGATTAATTAACCATTTTTTCTCATTTGCTGTGCAAAGCGCAAGCTCACTAGCAATCTTAAGGAATTTTCCTAATATACCCATGGCACTTTATTAAAGGCGTTGCTAGTTTCGAGGTTAAAGCGGGAAATCATAGCAAGCTCTTTTTTTTCTGCTTATTTTATTTTAAAACTTGTAATTTAATCAGAGCAAAATAAAATAAAATAGTGTTCTTTATTTTTCCGGGCCACGAAGGCTCAAGATTAAATGGGCCCACTTATAATTGAGCCTTTGATGTTAAACTCATACTGGGCCTGACAAGCGTATTTTATTTGACTGATAATTTATATGAGCGAGTCTAAGAAAAGATAAAGGGCTTCAGTTCTTTATTCAGTGCGAGATGAAATTTACTGGGATTTTTTGGTTGCAACTATTTAAAATTTAAGAAATTTGAGAGTTTAGTATAAATAAAAATTATTTAATCTCTATTGATTTTACTTTCTTTAGTTAATCCAATTTAGTAATTCAATCATCTATTTTTTGTCTGATTAGGAAACAATTTTTCTCAAGGCCCGTGGGAGGTTAGTTAGATATGTTTTGTCTCCTTCATGGGCTGGTTTCTTTTTCATTGGGCCCACCTCGTAGGGCCCATTTGCTATTTTCTCTCCTTATATCTTATCAAAATCCTATTCTTTCTTCACCACACATGTGATCTATAGGGTCTCCCCCAGCAGCTCAGATAGCATATTAAATGACAGATCAGATCTCATCTTGTCTTTATAGAAAAATCTAAATTACATTTTTTTTAATCTTATAATTTTTAATTAAAGAAATTGATAATATTCTGCTTGCTAAGAACCCTTCTCATTAACATTTAATTATTTTGTAATAAATTATTGTGAAAAAAACAGACAAAACATAATTCAAATAATACAAAAAATGAAAAGTCAATATAGCAACTTTCAGTAATAATTTAATTTCGAGATAATGTTTAAAACATGTTGAGGACGTATGTTTGGTTCAAATGCTGTAAGACAGCTTACAAACCGAATATAAGAAACAAGTAAGAAAAATAAATAACTCACTAATATATATAAATCAGTTCGATAGAACACATCATCATCTTCACTAATTGTCTCTCAATTTTTCGAGATCTATGAGCTAAAAGGTCTTTTGCATTGTTTTTAAGATAAAATTTTAACAAGTGTATGCTGTCCGTCAAACGATACAATCGAATGCAAAATAGTCGCTAATCTCCAGAAGTTTTGGCATCACACTGTTCACCTATGCCAAAAAAATTTGCATACAGGACTTGCGGAAGAAACGCACAAAAGAGGAGAAATAATGTTCCTTCGAAGCAAGATGAAGAAGCAGATGAAAGATGAGAAGAAAGGAAGTTCGATTGGAGATGAATTACTTCATTTTAGGGCATCTCCAACCGAACGTCAAACGAGCGTATGGCGTCGTTCGGTCGCTTCAGCTGAACACCAAATCTTCCGTCATTTACTTGCGGGTGAACAGTGGCGTCGCACTGTTCACCTACGCTATTTTGCTCTCTCAACCGGAAAAACGCGCGAAAGGGAGAAGGATTGTTACCTTCGCAGAAGCACATAAAATGACGTTCGATTGGAGCAGCACCACGGCATTTTGAAGTTTTGTTGTATTTTGTCGTGAAAAACAGAGTTCTCCGTTGGAGATGCCCTTAGAGTCTTACTGCATTTTGGAGTGGAAAATGAGTTTTTTGGTTGAAGATGCCTTCGTAAGTTGTATGGTATTTAGGTTTGTTTGAGAAAGCTTTCTTTTTTTTTTTTGTAAAACTTTGTTGTTCAAAAATTTTTTGTTCAACTAATATTTGTACTAAAACATTGCTTTAGTAAGCTATCCTGAACAAAGTTTAAATAACAGCATTGCATGACTTTTATAGCGAACAAAGAACTATGTAGGTTTTAATCAGGGTCAGTTTGGGAGCTGATGTGTATATTATAAATAGGTTCTTTTCTAAAAACTCAAATATTTTTTTCTTAAAGTTGCCGTACATTAGTAACTATGGTTCTAAAAAGTAGCTTAAAATCATAAAAAAAAAAAAAAGTGATAAGTACAAAAAAAGTAATGAGCAAACCAAATTATAACTAAGAATTGAGAACCAAAATAGTTAGAATATAGGCTTCATTTGGACGGGTTTTTTATTGATTTTTAAAGTAGCTTTCTATTATGAAAATTTCTACAAATCATTGAAAAAATAATGATAAAAAATTGTCCGAAACAAAGCCTTAGTTTGACAACGACTTCATTATTCCTACTGTAATTAATTTGATTGTTGAAGCATAAATTTTAAATATACAATGAATTTCATTTTAAGAACTTGGCAATAATTAACAAAATTTTTGTAATTTAAATTTCATTCACACCACAATGATCCAATATTCTATCCCATTTCTCATAGATCAGATTCCATGAAGGAAGAAAGCTGTAGACATGCTTCCTAGGACTACATTAGTGGCTTCGTCCCCCTTGCAATATTAGCTCATGGAGAGGAGAAATTATTACGTGCGGTCACCGGACTGTCTAAAGTCTATCAGCACACGCCACGTTGCCCAATACACGCGGTGCATAAAAAAATGACAAATAGTAAATTGGTGAAGTGGCGTGTCCTGATTGGCCTCTGGACGACGTAATAATTTCGCCAGAAGAACAGCCACAAGCATCAGACTCTGGCACGAATAATTTAATTTTAATTAAATTAATAATTCGATAACCAAATTTCAGATTATAATTTCATTGAAAAAGATTAATTATCTGCAGCAATTTTCAATAATCTCACTGTACGTTGAAGGCCAAAAGAAAACCCTTCATAGGCTGATGAGAACCCACTTCGGCAACGCAATAGGGAAAGTTTGAGCCAATAGTTTATGAGTAATCACATCAATAAATTATTAAATTTATATGAAGATCAATAGGAAAATTATATTTGAATCAATTCAAATAAAATCTAATGATTTAAGATGTTTAAATTTGCAAAAAAAAAAAAAAATTTCAGTCAGTATCTTAGTCAAAATTTTAGTCATAACGGACTTCAAAATTCTTGAATATACCTTAGAATAAGTGAAATTTATACATAATTAATTTTGCATTAATCAAAAAGTAGATTTAAGGGTTTTAAGAAGGGGTTGAGTGTGAGATAGTCGAGCGGACTTGAATTCTTGCTTAATCGAGCCAAACTCGTCTAACCAGGGGAACCAAGAAGAGCTCAGGGTGGACAATTTTTAACTATTTTGCTCACCTTTAATAAATATAGTTGCCCAAATTATTAAAAAAAATAATTATCTATATCATATATACGATTATGCATTTCACAATTCTATTTGGCCAACCATAAAAAAGGTATTGATTCCGCTCCTGACTTGAGCTCGGGTAGAGTGAAAAATAAGAAGCTTGAGTTTTATAAAAAAATTGTAGCTCTGCTCATTTATGGAGTTTAATTTCCTATTTTGAATTTGGACCAAAAAAATACAAATAATTAAAATTAATTGATCATGCTCAACAAGCCAACTAGTAGGACTAGTCGAAGCTCGAATTTTTATAATATAAGACCTCAAATTAAATCTCGAACTTGAACTTGTATCTGCATAAATTTGATCAGTGATCTCATTAGCTAGTTGAGTTTGAACAAACTTACGAGCCGAGTTATCTCACTTACACCCCTATTTTTAAGCCACTTGAATTTTTTTTTTTAACCTTCATTGATAGGTCATGGTCTTCGTCACAGTACTCCTCAGCACGTTTTGGGACAGCTTTTTTGCTCCTTTCTAAAATAACTTTTTTATTGTAAAAATTTTGTGAATTAAAGATTTTTGTATTAGAAAATCTTTATAGAAAGTATAAGAAAATTTGTGGAAGCCTTAATTTTCTTGAAATTTAGTATCTGTCTAACGAAAAGTTATTACGTTCGGTCAAAAAAATCAAAAATCCGGACAAATATCAAGCGATACCAAGTGCTCGGTACCGAGCGTCCAAGTGACATGACGGTTTGTTATT
This sequence comes from Dendrobium catenatum, assembly GCF_001605985.2. Classification (NCBI taxonomy): domain Eukaryota; kingdom Viridiplantae; phylum Streptophyta; class Magnoliopsida; order Asparagales; family Orchidaceae; genus Dendrobium; species Dendrobium catenatum. The sequence continues at coordinate 179,534 of NW_021319311.1, read as the reverse complement.
GATCTCTGGACGCATTCGATGTCCGAACACAATAATTACTCGTGTCTAACGCATCGAATGCTCGCAAAACACTCGCCATCTACCACAACATTTTCATATAAAGAGGAGAGAGAGAGACTAAACTTATCAATTTTTTTGGACCAATTTATAAAAAGGAGCATGTTTATGTAAAATATGCAGATTTAAAACACTCTATTTTTTATAAATTGGCCATTTTCTTGCTTTCTCGCTTGCAAAATTACATTGTGTTCCCTAAGCTCTGCACGGCCCGTGCATTTTATAGTACAAAGTACAAACAATAAATTTTAGAAAATCATTTTATCGAATAAAAACTATGGGAGGGGTAAAAAAGGTAAATACTTTTAGGGTAGATCTGAAGGTTTTTTTTTTTTTAAATTGAGTGAAGGCATTATTATATATTTGAATTTGTAAATAATGCAGGACATAGAATATGAAATATCTATGAAAGGTCAATTCCGTTGCATATGAAGCTACACAACAAGCCACGCCTAATTTCTTCATTATTGATACTTCAAGCAAAAATTATCTTGATCGCGCACGAATCTCAAGGCAAAAATCAAGTTGGAACCTTCAAAAATTAAATTCGGAAGCACCTGAACTCTGATTTCAGCAAACTTACAGTCAAACTGAGCGTCTCGGAAATACAAACCCAACGACACCAAATTCGACTCGATCCGAGCCCAAATGGGTCCAAATCAAGGACCCGAAGCACCCTTGGAAGGTTCAAACCGTAATTTGAGTTACCAAACGGTCTCCAATTTTAACGAGCTTATACTCGAATCGAGCGGCTCGACGAGACGAATCCAAAGAGCCAAAGATCGCTGAATTTCTACATCATTAAGGCCTCCAAATGTCCAATGAACGGTGCACGATCGAAGCGTTCAATATCGGCTGTCCGTTCAAACCACTCCCAATTCACCCCTGATCTCACACCTATTTACAAGCCATGCCACTCCAAAAAAATATAAATAGAGCCCTCATTCTTCACAAAAGGAAGAGAGAGAAGAGAGAGAAGAAGAGGAGAAGAAGAGGACAAAGGGGAAAAGGAGAATCCTCTCCTCCTCGACCATCGTTGGAGCTCTTCCCGCCGCCTGAATACGCCGGAACTCTGCCGGATATTAGGGAGAACACCAGAATTCTGTCCAACTTCCATGGGATGCGGAAATCCTTCTCAATTAACGACAGAGTTCCCTCCTGACGCCGAAACTCCACCCAAGTGATGTCGGAGTTCTCCTCGTCCACCAACAGACATCAGACTTCTACCCGACACCTGACCTTCACTCTTCGCCAAGTTTCTACCCGATGCCGAACTTCTATCGGTTATCGAACTTTCGCTGGACGTATATCCGAATATGGGTTTCTTTCCACTGTTGGACTTCTACCTTACGCCGTCCTTCTGACCTTCATCATCAGACACAGTCCTTCCAACCTCCCTCGCAAGGCAACTGTCCTTCTGACCTCCGTCGCCAGCCAACTACGGTCCTCTTGACTTATATCTCCCACCGACTACGGTCCTTCTAACTTACATTTCCCATCGACTACAGTCTTTCCGACCTCTATCGTCCGCCAACTACGGTCCTCCTGACTTATGTCGCCCGCCGGCTACAATCTTTCTGGCCTCTGTCGCCCGCCAACTACAGTCTTTCTGACCTCTGTCGCTCGCCGACTACAATCCTCTTGACTTACGTCGCCCGCCGACTACAGTCCTTCCGACCTCCGTCGGCAGCCGACTATGGTCCTCCTGACTTACGCCGCCCACCGACTACAAGCTTCCGACCTCCGTCGCCCGCCGACTACGGTCCTCCCGACCAATCGAACATGTCAATAGTGATTCTTTGTATTCACATCATGTAATGTACTCTATAAAATGTACATCAAGCTAAGGCCTTCTCCGAAGGAAGGGACTCATTTGTAATCGACTGCAATACTAATGGATTCATTCAAACTGTGCTAGGCCCCGTGGTTTTTCCCCCTTTTCACGGGTTTTCCACGTAAAAATCTTGGTGTCTCATAAATGCTAGACCTTTTTTCTTATCTGATTGCGTGCCGGATTTTCGTACAATGCTAAGACGATAAACTTTATATTTCTCTACCGCCACGAATACTCCTGGACGCAACAATTATATATATATATATTATATTTCTTGAGTTTATATAGCCGTGTTACACCTTTTATTATATTTTATTTATATTAGATCATCTCGTAACGTGGAAAGGTTATCATGTCACTATTGTCCGGATGTCAATTCGAATATGTCATGTCATCAAATGCACTGTGCATTG
>NW_021319311.1:54997-172575 GCF_001605985.2 Dendrobium catenatum | reverse complement strand
GTTCCTTGTCCGATCCGATTTTCACAACCTTGAAGTGAAGCCATCCCAAATAAACCCTTTGTGTAGTTCGTTTATTTATTTCCTTTCATTAGTGAAAAGTTTCATTAAAGTTAGACTGATCTTTTGGCTCACTGTTTATGTCAATTAAGTAGGGGCAGCAGAGACTCTCATCATACACATGATGTACAGTATTTCAAGCATGAAATGTGTAAAATAATATTATGGAACAAATAGAGAAATTCAGCAATTGCCCTCAGTAACAATACAGAAATCAATAAATTTCATTAAAATCATAGCCTGCTACTATGACTAAGAACACAGCAGAAACCCACTACTGAATCAAAGTTTCTCCATAAAATGATCCAGCGAAGGAGACTTAGAGCAACTATTATGAATAGCAGTATAATTAGCAGGTAATTGCATCGCTGCTTGCTGTTTTGTTAGGATAATAATGGACAAAGAAATAAAAATAGATCTGTGGGCTTTGCTTGTTACCTAAATTCCAAAGGCAAAGTGGTTCATTGTAATTCCTCCCATTTCAGCCTGCAGCTTTTTCATGTAATATTTTGATCCTCGAGAAAAGTCGATCCTTTTCCGCCTTTCCTCTGGAATTGCCTCTATAGAACACTCGGAGAATCCTCGTCGAACAAACCTGTAACAATTGTTAATTTAGCCAACCTGTTCATAAATAGATTCCAAATGACGTTCTAAACCTAATTCAAGGCACATATAAATAGGGCTGTCAATCAAAAACTGACCCAGCACCATCCTTATCAATCTTAACCCAACCTATTTTTAGAAACGGGTCACTTAATCGGACCTGAAATCAAACCGCTTTGCGTCCGGTCAGCCCGACACGACCTATACTCGGAATTCATTAAAATTTGATTTTTAATGCAACAAACAATGAAATCACTTAAAAATCATAGAAAGTAAGCATTTTACAGCAGGTTTAAATCCTGAATCAATTAAGAAATCATTTACAAATCACTTGCAATATTACATATCAATTCCTCATTTACAAACCAATTGCTAATTAGTTATTAGCTCATTTACAAATCACTTATAAATTATTTACAAACCAACTGCTCATTTATACATTTACAAATCACTTTATGAACTACAAAAGAGTAAACAACAAATCCGAATATGGAAACTATGAAGTATGAATTACACTTTGATGAAAACATAAACAACAATCCTATTGGTCCACAAAATCAAATGAAAAATATTTTGCCAAGTCAGAGTTCTACAGTTTGTTTTGATCAGATTTTTAAGTTCAAGTTGTTTTATTATTTCCTATAATGTAAATGACTCTTCGAAATCATATATGTTTTAGATCAAGCTAGCAGTTATTATCAATGTGTTTGCTATGGAACAGACAAATTGGTAGGAGAGAGCACAACAAAAAAGCAGCATGCAGCTAGAGATTACAACAATGTTTTTCTCTGGAAAAATTGCAACATTTCCATGTGAGAACGTTAAATTGGTTACCAATGAAGATATTCTTAGGTGCTATCTGAACTCTACTTACAATGGTGAGACTATCTCACACATCCACTAATAGAAACCAATATACCATGCTCATAAAACATACTAAGATACACGTGAGAGAGTAAAATAATCCTACATAGAGAGATTTTTCTTTAAGAAAAAAAACTGAGTTGCTAATATGCTAGTAGTGGTCTTTATTGAGGTTTTGGGATGATAAGAGGTTATCAAGGATAAATAAATATAAATTAAGCTAGTTATATTGCATGGATCCGAATATCAGCAGTAAAATGGTTAATAATAAAGTTGAATAGGACGGAAATGAGAACATTTTTATATAAATATATGGTACAATCTAAGATGGACAATTTAAGGAATAATTACAATAAAGTGATGGCTTGAACACGCACAAGAAAAAATAGAAAGTACAAATATTTAACAAAGAGATAAACTATGTTTAATAATTAGAAAGGAAAGGAGTAGACCTAAGCTGATATGAACACATGTTTAACAGAATTAGCAAAAAATAGATCTATAATTGGAGGACACGTCTGGTTAGGTTCCATTGGTATACTTGATTAAATTTGACATATTTTAACCAAACCTTTTGCAGGATCCCGCCGTGCATTCATGCTCTGGAGAGGCTTGTCTTATAGATTAGGTGCTTTATCTTTTTTTAGTTTCATCGCTTGTCCTAGTGAGTTTTACGGACCCATTAGGCCGGAAGCTTCTAAAGCTCAAGCATTTGCTTTTCTAGTGAGAGACCAACGTCTTGGGGCTAACGTGGGATCCGCCCAAGGACCCACTGGTTTAGGTAAATATCTAATGCGTTCTCCGACCGGAGAGGTTCTTTTTGGGGGAGAAACTATGCGTTTTTGGGATCTTCGTGCTCCATAGTTAGAACCTCAACTCATGAAATATTCAAATGGTACAAATAAAAGAATATTCATGAAGCCAAATCCAATAGTTGAGTTACGAAACGATAATGCTGAAGAAGTTGAAATTTCCCCATTACTATAATATTGGATTAATTATATCATAAATTACTGCAGTATTTATTTCAATTATTTCATTTAAATTACAAGTTCTAGATTTATATTAATTAGTCATTTTTTTTAAATTGAAATTAGTCATAATTATCCTTTTGGAAAATATAAAGTTTGAATTTTAAATTATTTAGAATTAGATAAAATTAAATTTGATTTCATTTTTATAATCCTACTTTTGCAAATAGAAACTATTGTTATTTTAGATTAGTTATGAATTAATTGAATTAAAATTTCTCTCATATTATCTTTCATCTCTCTATTGGTGGATTCTAGATTCTCACTCTTCTATTCTCCGTTAGTATTTGAGCCTCCATTGATCTCATTTTTCATCAAAACATGTTTCTTCGAGCCTTCAATCATTCATTAATCCACGTTCGCATCTGATGCATAGTATTTGTACCGTAACCCTTTCAAGTTCATAAATCTACACTGCTCATATTTGTGTTTTGGTTCAACATCATATTCTCAAAGGACATTTGTGTCGCTCCCAATACCAACCAAATGCTCATTGGTGTGCTTCTCATCACAAACACTCCCTATACGGTGTTCCACCACTAGCATGTTTTCGGTTCAGTATGTTGAACGCTTGCTACTCGGTTCACAACATGCCCCGATTCCATGCTAGTATATGCACGTGTGCATCCCAATCTCGTGTTGAAATATACTCTCCTCACATTTGTGTATTCTCCTACAATCTATGCTCCCTAAATTTGAGTCAAATATATAAGCAAATCTAATTTTGATTATGTTCTAGATCTAATCATAGGCACAACAATCTTAAGAAGAAATACATCAAGTTAGTAATATATATTTCTTTAACCTTACTCACAAAGGTTATGAATTTCTCATATTATCATGGCAACAATGAAGGCCAAAGAAATTGACATGATAGATATAAGTGGAAGATAAATAACAAACTAATATATTCACCTATAAAGTTACAAAATTCTCAATATTCATAATGAATTAATCTTTTTTATTTTGTTAACATGTTTCATTAAAGTCAAAACTATGTGAGAAGATTGTTTAATTTTGAATATGACTGTGCAAATTTGATGAGACTTAGCAACAAAAGCTATTCTGATACGTACAATACCCGATCACAAATTTAAGTCACATGCAAAGGAAACTTCCCATTGTCTGTTCGAAATAACATTTCCAGGTGCATGTGCCTGTTATCTAGCTGACCTGCACAAATAAAACCCAAGTCACAAGCCCTTGGAGACCGAAGCCCTGCTACTATTCTGTAAGCAAACAATGGGCACAAGCATCTCATTTTTAATGTTAATTATGACTTAGACGTGTTCAGTCATAATACTGCACATGATAACTTTGCACCACTGGCTTTTTAACCAATTGTAATGACCAATTGTGCAAACCAATAATTCCTTTAGCACGAAGTTAATTTTCTATGGTGACAAGATAAAAAAACATCGCTATGAGTACATGGCTTCCACAAGCTATCCTCATGATAATTTTTTTAACATCTCTAGCTTCAAATTCTGATGTAAGCAACTTGAAGCAAAACACAAAGAGAGAACGACAAAGAGAATCAAGACTCACTTTTAGAAATTTAAGACACCACTTGGAGAACAAAATAGACTAGATAAAATGAGTGAAATTCAGATTAGACAAGAGCCAATCATCCAACAAACTCAACAAAAGAAGTTAGCAAAAAATACAAAACAAAATTAAAAAAAAACGCTATCCTCAGAACATCCTACAAGAGGACTCCTCACATGCACCGATTGTAGGAATATATATTAAAATAATGTTTAGATATGCAAACCAAAGGGTCCACCACTGCAAAGGAGATCCAATGTCCTACCAAACTCCTCCAGCAAATGCCACCAAAACAGCCAACAACATCACCAAAACGTACAGCCAACAAACTTTACCAACGGAACTAGAAGAAAGATACAGGTAGAGTGGAACTTGCGTAGAGAAGAAAGAGGTTAGAAGCCCAGACGAAGGGTGGGAAGGAACTCGCAAGTATTCCCTAGAGGAGAAAGAAGATGGAACAAAGCTCGCAAGCTTTTCCAAGAAGAACCCGCAGGTTATAGCAACTTTGCTCTCAATATTCACCACCCATTTCATCTCAAAGCATCTCATATATATAGGCAATAGAGGGGAAACTTAATAGCCCAAAAACCCTTCAAATCCCCATATAAAAATAATAGAAATGAAAGGCCAAAAGTCACCTTGCTGAATCCCAAGAGGCACAGCAAAGCAAAGAAGGAAAAAGGCCATGGAACCAGGTAAATTCACGGAACCCAGCAGCTTTTGTATAGAAATCCCAAACGGCATAGTAGTTCACAAGGAAAGCCACGGCTCCAGCACAGGAAACCAGGAGCCAAATATCGGGTCCAGCAACTACACATTTCACGGGAGAAAAGGGGGAAGTCACGGCAGTAAAGGAGATAGAAAACCGAGGGGACACAGCAGGCAACAGCAAGCCGTGGGAGAGGAATCCAGAAAAAAACTGCAGCAGCCCCAATTCAAATAGAATATGAAAGAACAAGTTCCACTCACCAACTCTAGCTCCCTATCATAAAATTTCATAACTAAACATCAGCTCATAATGAGCTACACCTCCACTTGATAATAATGAGCTGTCACCACTAGAATTTCAACAACTAAAGCTCAAACCGAAAACAACCAAGGCCCACATGAAACCAGCAAACAGCCCAAAGGACAAGGTGGACCCTAAAGCCAGCAAACCCAAGGTAAGCATAACCCAAACCTTTTCCTACCATGATCATTGGATTTACAACCATCATTGGATAGTTTAAAAATAAAACAAAAACTAAAAAATATAACTAATACTGTTCAAAACAAAAATAATGCAAAAATCTAAATGCATCAAATTCTGAATAACTAAGGTATCAATAGACCACACTTTCAAGATTCATATTAGCACTGCGATCTGACCCTAAGTTTTAATAGATTCACTGTGTAGTAGCCTTTGCTGGCACAAGTCACCATCATTCAGATGGCGCTACTTCATTTCAGCAGTAACGAATACACTTTCAAGATTCATATTATCACTGCGATCTGATCCTAAGTTGCATCAAATTCACTACGTAGTAACCTTTGTTGCCACCATTCACCATCATCTAGATGACACTGCTTCTTACTAGCAATAACTGACTACCTCTTCAAATGGGTTGAACCTACTCCACACAGGGAATTCACCACCAAGCAAGTGTTTAATTTTTTACCCATAATGTTATTTGTAGATTCAATTTTCCACACCATATTATCTTACAAAGATATATTGATTTGTTGATCGATACAAAATTAATTGGCGATACCTCTCAATATATAATATGAGAGAAATGGTCTAATGAAAGATTTCAAAAAAGCATTGGTCAAGCTACTCAAAAATATCCTCCCCACGAATAAAAAAGAATGGCATACCAAATTATAGAAGTGTTAGGGACATCAAACTACCTATAATATACCAACTAAATCTATTCCTTAATGCCTAAATGCTCTTAGTTGAAGCAATCTTGACACTTGAAGTCAAGTTGCCATCTTTTTTAGTAACTTCCCAATTTGACATGACTCAAAGGAAAAAAGCTCCTACAAATGGAAGAGCTCGATGCATTTGTTGACGTAAGACTCTAAACTCAACAAAAATTGAGAATTTATTGAACAATGATGTTTAAGCCCTTTGATCGCATCCTCGAAAATTCTAAGAAAGAAAATTTATTTTGATGATGAAGGAAAATTATTCCCCACAAAACTAGAGGCAGTTCAAGCCTAATTGCGAATATCCTTCCGTTCTCAAGAAAGCAAACAAAGTAGAATCCTATGAACTTGTTAATCTGAGTGGTCAATAACAACCAATAAAACCAATCATTGGTCGGCAATTGAAGAAATATAACACACAGATATGCAATCAAGGAGTGATGTACATAAAATCTTCCTCCAAGACAAAAGGTATCTTTTATTTATTTATTTAGATTGATATTATTCTTTATGTCAAGATCAACAAATAAATATCTATATGATTGATACTAAATTTCATATGGTTGCACGAACAAACAGAAGTTATAATAGAATATGAAATACAACAATTTCTAGTTATCATGGAAGTCTCCCTGGAAGATAGGAGGGTGTCTTTTTTTTTTAATTTTCAAAGCCTGCTAAAATTCTAGCTGTAAGACAAGGGTCTTTTTCTCTATATTTATTTGGGTTGATCTCATACTTCGTGCCAGATGACCCAAATAAATATTTAAAATTGTTGCTGCTAAATTTCATTAAGTTTTGTGAGTAAAAAAGGAAAATCAATCTTCAAACAAAACTTAAAGCAAGAGGGTTAACATCTCGGCACACCAAGATCCTTGAAGTTAAGCAAGAGGACTTCCAAATCTACGAGCTTCAACCAATCAAGCAGGAAAATAAAAAAATTCTCCTATAACTTGAGTTTATGATTCAAATGGGTCCAAAGGATGGACTCAATGTAACCAAATATGACCGGATTGTAGATAGCTTTCCTAACTCAGCAAACCAAAAGCACAACCGCAATAAGAAAAAACCCACTTCGTTACTCTAATGACAAGGGTTGTCAAGATTCAAGCTTCTCTGACTTAAAGGAGTTCAGGTGGCTAAGATCAAAGAAAGTTCTTCCAACTAATTAACAAACTAAAATAAAGTCAAATACAATCCTCACCCAAAAAAGCATTTATGTAGTCAAGTAAGAATATTCCCAAAATAAAGATTCAAAATTTTGAAGGCTAAAAAAAGAAATATTTCAAGTCAGCAAACTTCAAGCAATATATAGCTCAGCTCTAAGACTCAAGCAGATCCAAAAAAGTCAAACTCAATAAGCCAAATATATGACTGAACCACTGACAGCTCTTCTTACTCAATAAGTCATAAAAATAGTCGTAATAAGGAATTCCCTGCTTAGTTTGATGATAAGAGCTATTAATTTCCAAGCATATCCGACTTAAAGAATTCAAGTAACCTAGACCAGAGAGATTTTCTTGATTGGTCAATAAGTTAAGGCAAAATTAAAAAATGATCCTCGCTCAAGAAAGAAACGAGCTCAGTTGGATATCAATGCAAAGGAAAAAATCAAGGTATTTTTTCTTTAACAAGTTTGATAAATACAAAGAGAAGACCAAATAAAATTCCCCTTCATCAATAAGTATGTCAAATAAAAAAACACAAGATAAAAGCCATGCCCATTTCCTTGATAAGTTGATAGAGACAAATTAGATCACACCATTCATAAAATCTATTAAAACATAAAACTAGGACAAAAGTAACTTCAAATCTCAAAACCACGCCAAAAAAAAAAATCATCATCAACTCCATTATTCATAAAGCATCAAACAAATGACGATCTTCGTTGGCTTAACAAGCTATTAGAGCCAACCAAAAGAAATTTAAATTCAACACCCAGACACAAAGTTAAATCTACCTCAATTTGATAAGAACTACCTCAATCATCTCCCATGTAGCAAAGTGATCAATACTGACTTATCCAAAATATCAAATTTATCAAGGAAAGATGCTCATATTGCCTGAACAATTGCAAAGGAATTTAGAAAAATTTACCCACGAGCATGGTTAACAAAATTTTGACATACTCAAGCAATCAATATTTGAAAGAAAAAGTCAATAAATATAATAATTTATATTTTTATCCAAAAAATTAAACCAAATCCCCACATCCAAATCCCAAAAACACTACGTCATTCATCTACAATGTTGCATAAGATTATGTTCTCATCCTTCACCCATCAATCATCCATCTCTACTCATCCTTACCCACACAAAAAAACTCTCATTAATCTCCCATTCTCCCTCTCTATTTGCTCCACATGCCTTGAACTCTCTCTCCTTCACAAAAAGAAATAGTGGGTTACCCTCCCGAATAATTTTTCTTTTATAATGCTCTCAGCTCAACTCCCTTCTCCCTCTTACAATCTCAACAAAAAAGCCTTGACCTCTTCTCACTCTCCCAATATAGTTGGAGACTGTCATTTCCTCTACAACCAACCATAAACCACCATTTCCTCTACATCCGACCATCAAACCACCAACCTTTTCTCCGACCAGATTCCGACAACGAACCTCGACGACTCTTCTTGCATACAACAACTACGCTACTCCTTTAATTGTTGGCAAGCTACCATCGCCAATTTTGCTCTTAGATCTCACTTAAATATTGCTATCGCAGTCCCAACAAACTCTGACCTTATATAACTTTGACGCTCTCAACAACCTTCAAATCGTCATACCTCATCACTCACCCATCTACAAGACATCACAGTTGCTGCTTCACCTCTCTCCAAGCTTGTCAAGAAGCCTCCATAATACTACTACTCTAAACTTTGTCGGACAACTTGTTTTTATCACCTTACACGGGCTTCACCACCCTATTTTCTCTCCATCCTCACCATCCTTTTTTCTCAACTTCGTTTCCACCTTATATCTCTTATCTTACTCTTTCTCTCTCCATTACTATTCTTATCCTCTCTCTAAAAAAGTTGAGTTCCAAAAAAATAGTATAAAAAATAAAGAAGAAAAACAAAAATAAAGAAAAGAAAATAAAAGAAAAAGAGAAGAAAGAAAAAACATGTAGATCTCACAATCTCATAGTCTCACCTCGCCGATCAAGATAAGCACTCATGTGTGTTGTTTCAATGAGGTGGGAAAATCCAAACATAAATTCTAATGTGTATAATTCCAATGGGGCAAAAAAAATCTTATGTTCATATTTTTTTTGTGCATGTGATGAAGGCCCATATATCCAAAACATAAGTATCCATGCACATTATTCCAACGCAACGGGAGAAATAAAAATAAGTACTTATGCACATTGTTCCAAAATGGCTAGAAAATCATGCTATGTTATTCTCTCGTGCAGTTGATGAAGGACCATGCATGCTTTATTAAGCATAGGGGGTATGAAAATCACGATCATAATGTCTTAAGTAGTAACAATGCATCCTTTTTTAAGTATAGTGGGAAGGCCTAGCATTTTTTATAGATGCCCCCTACATGAAAATAAGACTCATAGGGTACACGATAGCTCATTTAAAAGCATGAACAAGTCCTTTCAATGAACACTTGGAATGTGCTACATCTTGCATGAAAGAATTGAAAATAATTCAAATAGAATAGAATTCAAACAAGAATTATATGAGATTTGAAAGCTCACCAATGAGCACGATTAGAACTCCTCACCGACTATTTAGAGTTGTTCGAAGCATGAACTGCATCCACATTAAATATAACCAAGCAACCATCACTGCCTTCAATGCACAATGAGAATCTAACTTGAAATATTTGTAACCAAATCCAGAACAAACATGCAAGCAGACAACATGGAAAGTTTGCATGCATCTTAATGATAAAACATTCACACAAACAACCAAATCCAAATAATTTCAAGTTTCCTATGCACATCATCAAGCAGTAGTAAACTCAAATTACACCTCAAAAGTTGTGCAAGCACTTAAATACGCATGCATGTTCTCTAAATTATGCTCAATTCTTTTAAATTAAAACCATTTGCATGTGCCTGATAAACCTACTAAAAGAATTTAAATCATCTGCATGTGCTCCAATAAACATACTAAATCATAAGAGCTTAACCGCTTGCTCCTTTATGAAACCTCGACCCCTATAATTAAAATAAATTATGTTTGGGGCAATATTCTTTTAGGGCAATCTAGCACACATACTTTAGCCAGCCCTTGCGAGCCTATAGAATCCATTGACCCACTACGCTTGGTCCTCTACCACATTGAAGCCCACAACTACTTCGACACTACTATGTTTTGCATCATATGCACTAGCCACTATGCATATCACATTAAAAGACGCTAAACATCATAAGCTGAACGTCTCTAACATCCGCCCCAAATTATCAATTAAATGTGATATAGCTTTATAGATAATATCTTGATGAATATATGCTCTGCGGTGTGTTTCACAGACAGTTGCAATTTCAGCAAGCAATAAACCTGCACAACACATCCATTAATAGCTGTTGCCTCGGTATAGAAGTCATTAAAGATGTTCAGAAAGTTAAACAGCAGCACAGATTTGCTAAACTTACCAATCAACACTACGAGTTGTGAGCAAGAACAGTCTTTCTAGTTCAAGAGATGAAGCCATCTTCTCAATATAATCTGCAGTTTACAGAAATCTTGATTGGTATGCATATTCATTAATACGTTAAATCATTAAACTCCTGAAATAAAAATAGGCTTCTCTAACAAGCTAAGCTGGACTAAATCATTACCTTCAAATCAAAATGGTAAAGTGTTGACTAAATAGCTCTATTACATAAACTAGGATATAAAATCTTTTTTTCTTAATCTATGTGCATGAAACGTCTTTCTGGAAAACAAACATGTAGGTAGAAATTTGACTTTTAAAATTTGTTCAATATGGCTATTTCATTGGTTCCCAAATTGAACGCCCATGCATGATTGTAGAATTGCTGCAACCAAATTGCAGGCTGCACTAAGTATTACTGTAGTAAAAACTTGTGCCTCATAATTCCTATAATTGCAGTTTACAACAGTTAGTATGGTCACACTATCTTACCGAGCACTAAAAAAGTTAAATTTAAGAATTTCCAGTGAACCCGCTTCGCTAGTGGCACATCGGGACAGTTCATAATTTAGTTTTCTTCATTTGATTAGCAGGCATTTCCAGCAGCGAAGTGAAATAATAATCTTCAACGTCCTGGGTAATTAATAACATTTCTTATCCTTCAGAATAATCCTCAACTTCCTCGCACAGCTGACTGACCACCCCTGGGCTGAACACACAGGATTCTGAGCATGTAAATGACCATTGTTGCAGCGATTTAATTATTTAGAATGTATATCCATGGTGACATGATTAGGGCTGAGAATTTGGCTCAAAGAACACTTGAAAATCGGATATTCATTTGGCTCAAAAAAATTTTTTTTAGTGAACTAACAAGCTAGCCCTAGCTTCAATTAAAATCAAATTGAGACTCGCATAAAATCAATCTAGAACAAGATCTAACCCACATGTATATGCAAGGATGAGTAAATTTATAAATATGTCTTTATATGTAAGATTCTAAAGCATATATGCACCAATTACGTAGTTATAATAACTATTTTACATGTTCTTTAAAAAAAGATCATAAATAAACTAAAAGTGGTTCCAAATGAGCACAAGTAATAATAATTTTAATAGTCTTACTTTGTCACATTAATAATTTAAAATAAAATATATTAATGATAAATAATATTTATTGAATTGTAGTAATCATACTTTTAATATAATTTATCATAATATAAATTGTTTTTATTATTTCTATCATAATTATAATTTCTATATTATATTGTGAACTTCTTATAATTATTTAACATTATATACCAAGTATATTACATGATGGTTAAATATTTTTATTATTTTTATAATTACTTATCTAACATGTAGATAATCATATAGAAATCATAAATAGGAATTAAATAATTTTAATCTTTAAGTATATTTTTTAAATAAAATGATTTGTAGTGATAGGATGCTTGCGAAATAAATATTTGAATAATTTGGTTTATAGCCTAAGTGTTTTCACAATTAACATAAATCATAAATACAAAGACTGTCTTGTTCAACAATGACAATAAATAGAAAGTATAAATGTAACTAAATCATTTTAAGTTTTAAATATATTTTTTAAATAAAATGATTTGTAGTGATAGGGTGCATGCGATATAAATATTAAATATTTTGGTTTGTCGCCTAAGTGTTTTCACAATTAAAATAAATCATAAATACAGAGACTCTTGATCAACAATGACAATATCAAAAATAACACATTACTTGCTATGATTTTCACACTACTCCCTATGATTCTCGTCACACTTCAAGGACGCACTGATGCAATCTCATACTAAAAGCAAGACATGCCACCAACATGTAAACTCTTTTATCTCTAACAATGGCATTCTCTGATCCCTTTATATATTGATTCTTCTGCTTTTGTTTTTCGAGTTGCTAGATTTCATGATTTGTATTTTGATTTATGTTTCTCAATACTTCGTCGACTTTATCTTGCACACGAAAGGTGACATTACTCCATTTGCGGTTTCTATGCTTTTATATGGTGCCCGTGCCCCTTGCCTTCTGCAATTTTGATTTGTACGACATGACAATCATTGGAAAATTTTCAAGTGCAAGTTTTTATTTCTAAGTTTAATACTTTAATTATTGAATATTTGTGTAAATTGGGTTAAGTAATCTGTTAATTATATTATTTATATTCTGATTGTTCTAATCTTTTAATTTTTGGGGCACTTAAACTTACTTGTAGATGATCAAAGATAGAAGAAGAAATGATCATATGTGAAAGTATACAATGCTTGTTGATGCAAATAATATGACAAAACGTCAGTGTATATATTGTGAAAAAATTACAAATTGTGGTGTTTCTCGAGCCAGAGGAGCACTTTATTGGGCCTACATGGAATAGTAAGAATGTTGAGGAATGTTGAGGCATAAAAGGAGGTCAGACGGAAGTGAAATAAAAATTACTTAGTTATCTAGTAAAAAGTAAATGCAACAAAGAATATTCTATTCCGTAGATGAATGATAACGTTAATGTTAATCATGAGATTGAAAGGATGATCGAAGCAATGGGGTAGATTTAACAAAAGGGAAAATGCCGAAAATAGACTTCTAGTTATTTTTATGTATCCAATTTAGTCACAAAGTCACTTTTCTTCAATTTAGTCCCTTAAATATACAAAAATGATCAAGTTAATTCCTCAAGGACTAAATTGGGATTGTGATCAATTGTGTATAATTGATGGACAAATTGAGAACAATTTGCATCCCAATTTTTGTTAATTTGTACATATGGGACCATTTGAGATAAATTGAAGAAATGTGATACTCTATGATTAAATTAGCCGCATACAGATTTTTGACCCACCCATATGCGTCATGAAGCAATATAAATCAAATCCAATTTAAATTAGCTTCATTAATGATTGTTGAATGCAACATTACACAATTAATTGAACGTCGTGAAGTTGCATAGAAGTCATATCGTCTGTTCACAAAATGAACTTCACCGACTTGTTCAAACTGTCGAATTTATCAAGAAAGGATATCTTGAGGGCTATTTGATCAAACATGACAAAAATAACAAACAACAGATGTGATGTCACACAAATTTGCTTGAATGTCAATTGCTCGCAAAACATACTAAGCCGACGAGTCCAGAATGTCGAAATTACCAAAAAAAAAAGGACACCTGTGTTGCTTGCATTGATTCACGAGAGCATAACACAATATTTGCCAGTGCACATTGCAACGACACATTTTAAGATGAGAAAAGAGAAATTGCACAAAAATACAAATACATCATAAATATATGTATATAAGTGTGTGTATATTAAAAAATTAAAATCGCATAATCACACATGACATTCATCTAGAAATCACTCGTGACCCCCATCAATCGCCACTAAATGCCCTATATTCCTTGCTCATGTACCATACAATTTCACAAAAAAAAAAGAAAAAAATTAGGACTACCCTCAACCCGAGGCCCTCCCCCGTCTCCTTTGTCTCCTAAAATCACACGAACCCCTCATCCTCTTAGTCTCGTGCACAACAAACCCCTCATTTCTCTCCCTCTACTAAGTGGCTAAGCTAAGATTTTTTGTGGAAGCATAAATTACCAATTTTAAAAATACCCTCAACATTTTTTACATAGCCTTTGGACCAACATTATCAATTTTTTAATTAAAGTTATTAAAATAAAAAGATATATTACCTGCTAAAGAAAATTTTAACTCTTCATATTCTTCTTACATATCATCTACAATTACGTCGCTTTCATTTGCTCAAGCTTTCCTTTAAAGAATCTCTTCATAACTAAGTTAAATAAAAAACTTGTTAAAAAATATTCTACAATAAACTATAAATAAAGAAACAAAACCTATCATCTATCAAATACTGATTTTTATAATAAGCCAGAATAAACAAACAAAATGTTATAATTACTTTCAAACGATTTTTATAATAAGTCATAAAAAAACAAATAAAATGTTAGAATTTATTTTTAAAATAAATCTGATCACATAATCATCAAAGAGAGAAGAAAGTCAAATTCAGATTTTATAATAAGTTATAAATAAACAAACAAAAGCTTTCATCAATCAAATTTTGATTTTAAGCTATAATAAATAAACAAAATGTTAGAACTATCATTTAAATAAGCATCAAAGAGAGAAAAAGATCAAATAGTAATTTTTATAATAAGCTATAATAAATTAACAAATTGTTAGAATTATTCTCAAAGGTTGATTTTTTTTAATAAATAAATGAGTAGCAAATAGAGAAGAAAATGAGGAGAGAAAAATACATAGGTGAGATAAAAACTCACAGAGTTAGCAATTGGTAGATTGTAGATCTCTACGGTTGCCCCGCTCCACATCTATCATTCATGATCAGAAACAAACGGCCAAAGGAACATTTGCAAAGAGAGAACTTTTATGAAGTGTAGTTGAGAGAGGGATAGAGGGAGGCATCAATTTTAAATCTAAGGAACATTTGCAAACACCAAGCACATGCAATTGAGCCAAATCAGTTATAGGTCCTTCAATTGTACTAAGAGTTTAATATTAAAAATTAAATAAAATGATTAGCTCTGGGGGTGACTAGTTCTCTCAAAAAATGGAAAATTTTAAAAATAAAATATGTAATATAATAATATTTCATTATAATGCATCCTCCTTCACATCTCAACTCTTTTGTCAACCCCTACATCTCCCTCTAAACCGTCTCTCACTTTCTCCTTCATATTTCCCTACCAAATTCTTTACAAGATAGTCTAGGATTAAGATTTGATGCCTCTGACCACCTATTTTTGTAAATCTTGCATGCAAAAAAACACTTGCACTTCTAATAAACACTTTTATAGGTGCAATGGGATGACATTCTTAAGCCATGGTCACCCAAAATGTCTTTGCACATTGGAATGACCTACCCTTATAATATATTGTATCAAAATTTTTCAAGTGAAAAAATAGGTTCACTAAATGGAAGATAAAATGAACAAAGTTCAAAATTCCATAAGATGTGGCTCGCCAACAAACATGAATGCCTAGTCTCTTTGCTGCTCCCAATGAATTTCAATGCATACAAAAATGATGTGTGGCACCTATAGTTAAAGCTGCATATTCCAACCCCCCCCCCCATAAGACCTGCAAAAATACTGGTGCAAATAAAATTTAAGAGAGATAATATTGTTATAAGCAATTTCCAAAATATCATATCACACTTCATACACGTGCAAGCTAGCCTGCAAACAAACATGAATAATGCCGAGAAGCATGTATGTTATGTTAAAAGGCGTGCCAAATGGTCTAAATGTATAAATATTGTATGCATTCCAATTTGAAACCACCTCATCAATGAAAGGATGAGAATTGGAACCACAACAGTTTCAAAGCGCAGTGTGCACTATTATGAAAATCTAATTTGAACCAAGTTGCATCGAAAATTCTGCATCTCTTTAAAAAAAAATGTAAACCCATACTACGATTTAAATTTCTTATCGCACCGCGAAATCAAAAGGTTTAGGAATGCTCCTGATATTTTCTGATATAAATGAATAATAAAAAAGAGAGAATTAAATAAAGAAAGAAAAACGAAAAAATTTCCCAAAAAATAGAATGAGTATTCTTGAATATTTACATTTATTTTGGGACATTCGACTCCTCTTTTTAGCAGAAAATATAAATAGCCCTCTAAAAGTAGCTTGAAATTATAGCAAACGATGAGAAATTAATGAACTGATATGGTACCTAGCAACTTGTCTCCCTGACCCTGTCCACGGCATTCTGCAGACACAGCAAATGACGCAACCTCCCCACACTTCTCTTCAAGAAAAGGGAAAAGAGCAGCACAAGCAATAACAGAACCATCCCGTTCAACAACAACGAATGAATCTAGTTCATTACGTAGCTAGAAACAAAATAAAAGTTTAAATGTTACTGTCAGTGTTGTCTCCAAAGAAATATGGCTTACGCATTATGTATGTGAAAGCTTGCTTAATCATAGTACATTAAAAAAAGAAAGAGGGTTAAGCAGTAAACCTGTTCTTCAGATCTCAGAATCAGTGTACCAGATTCTTCTAAAGGATTGATAACTTTCTTTATACCCGGAAGATCCATGTCCCTTGCCATTCTAGTTCCCTCATAAACATTACTGTAGTACACGGTGCACGCAAAAAGAATTTTTTTAGGTGCAAAAGATAGTTTCAATCCTTTAAAAAAAAAAAGATACAATATGCCAAAAGAATGATATGGTTAAATTTTCACACAAACTTTCTTAGAAGTTCGAGCCAAGTTTGAAGCCTCTTTAGTCATAAGGTGAATTCCACTCCTATTACTAATGCCAGCAAAGAATGGCTGGGGATTTTCACTGAAGATTATCCAAGCTATATAAAAAAAGAAGAAAGAAATGCTAACATGACATTTATGAAATAAAACTCATTCATGGGAATGATTCCATACCCAGCTATCATTGTTCCTCTCCCATCTCTTGTGAACAAATCAAGAAGCAATGCCCCACCACAAGTTCCATCTACTATGTGAACTCTTTGAACTCCACGCTGATTCAAGAGTCAAAGAAAAAAGAAGTTTTATTTATTTAAAATGCTATGGTCATTTACTCATACACAATAGATGAACAAGATCTGCAAGTGAGTTAATTGACCAGCTTCTTCTCGAAAGGCATGTCTTAGTATTAAGCTTTTCAATCTAGCATAACCTTAACTATAAGAGAGAAGCTACGCATGCATCCACATGGATAAAAAGTTGCATT
Organism: Dendrobium catenatum; assembly: GCF_001605985.2. Lineage (NCBI taxonomy): Eukaryota > Viridiplantae > Streptophyta > Magnoliopsida > Asparagales > Orchidaceae > Dendrobium > Dendrobium catenatum. The sequence continues at coordinate 155,182 of NW_021319311.1, read as the reverse complement.
GTTGTTCCAACTTACATATGGAAGGACGCCTGGTAATGTTTAACAAAGTCAATTTGGTATGAGAGTCCCCACAACCAAAAAGCCGTTCCTGTGTTGAGGGTGGTTTAAAAAAATTGCAAGCAATTTTGGAGCCAAATTCCCACTTTCTATGCTGAAATAGCTTCCATTGTCATCCAGCAAAAAAGGAAGAATCTGAGTAGATTACTTCCATATGAATGGAATCCGACTAAAAAGAAAAGGAGGCTTTCAAAAGAAAAATATAAGAGGATCCAAGCCTTACACAGACATCTGAATCCATATTTAACAAAAAAATATTTATAAATAGTATTGTTGAAGAAAATAAAAGGAGGAAAGAAAAGAAAACTCCACAAGCTTCAATAGAACTTTATCAACTAAACAAAAAAAGAGAACAAAAAAATCAATACATTTTGCAAAGAGTCAAAAACCTAATCATATCATAGATAAGCTTACCTTGCAGACAAATGCAGCACTAGCTAGCTCAGCAAAGTAGGGTGTGCTCATCCGTTCTTCACCACCAATAGCAAATCCTTGTCCAATTGACCATGATGCACTAAATTTATCAACTCCAACAACATTTTGAGCATTTGCATAATTCCCTAGACTAAAGGCTTCCGTGGCCATAGCTTGTTTGCCGCTCTCAACTGATTCAAAATTGAAAGGGTGAATATAATTTTCTGAACCAACAACCTTCACGTGGTTCGCAGCTTCATTCTGTTTAGATTTATTCTTAATCATGAAATCTTCTTCTTGAAGAGAGATGAAACGAATAGGGCAGCCCTTTTCATTGACAATCTGACCATCTGTGATGCAAATCAATTTGTCGGCTTCAAGGGCCAAGGCACAAGCAGTGGCAACTTCATGGGTGCTGAAACATTCCACTAATAAATCACCATTCAAGTTTTTAAAAAAGTTGCATTAACCAAAAAAAAAACTATTCATCTATCATTGATCATGAGTGAGAGTCAAACACTTGATACTTCTATGCAATATATTTTTTGAACTATTTGATGTGAAATTATACTCAAATCTCATGTCTTAATAATACAAACTAGAAAGTTTCATTATTTTTTTAATTTAATTAGGCAGAAATGGAAGTTTGGTTCCTTTTCATGTCCATGCAAAAAGCTTAATATAAGAAACTTAACAAAGCTTAATTAAGGCATCAAACTAGCATAAACATAGTTAAAAGTTAAAACACACCACAAGTCCATACAGATTATAAAAAATAATACATCACTAAGCATTGATATAAAGGAAGTTTAAATTGGCATAGGCTAAAACATAATTCAAGAACAAAACACATACATTTTCATCACGAATCTAAACTAGGGTCAAACTCAATATGATGGGGGCATCGACAGGAGATTTCGGCGCGTTTATCAGAGACGACACCGGAGATCGACGGCCATAATGGAGGGCCTTTACTACTGATGAATTGTTGTATCTGCATTTCATATATTACTTGCTTATTTTCAGTTTTTCCCATTTTACCCTTGTGTGTATTAGTTTTCTCTTGTAGCCTGAGGGGCATTTTAGACTTTTGTACTTGCTTTCATTTGGAGCCTATTTATATGGCTCTTGTATCTTGTATGAAGGAGGATGAATTGTGGAATGAAATTTTCTTATGCTTTGTTCTCTTGGTGAGTTCAATATCTTTGAGATCTCTTAGTGAGTTCTTTGTGATCTCTTTGTGAGTTCATTTGGAGAAATCATCCAAGGCTTGCAACCCGTAGTCTCTTGCCTCTCCGCGATAGAAGATCCCAATCAAAGAAGAGGAAGCAAAGAAGCTCGAGCCCCTTGTTGCCGCCGCCCCTAGGGTCACCCGCCGTCCACCCTCTCACCACCGGCCGGCCACATAGCCACCCGTCGACCACCTTCCACCCACCTCCTCTCCGCTAATTTCGAATTGAAATTTGAATTTCAAATTTCAAACTCTTTCCAAATTTGGAAACTCTATATATGGAAAGTTTTTTATTGAATCCAAATTCAAAATTAAATTAATTTAGATATAATTTAAAACTCTCCTAGTCATCATTCAATGTTTGGAAACCCCTCTCCCTCTCTCTCTAGCCATGCCGCCGGCCCCCCTCTCTTGATCCCTCATTAATTATGCACTTAACTCCTTCATTCTATTTGAAATCCAAATTAAGTGCAAATAATTTTCCCTCCAATTATACTAAAACTGAAAATAATTTCAGTTTTAAACTCCCTCTCCCCCTCTCTCCCTACCGCCGGCTCCCCCTTGGCCTCACCCTAATGAAATTTCCATTAATGCTTTAATTGGATTTAATTGGAAATTCAAATCTCAAATATTCTCCCTCCCAAATCCCTTAAACTGAAATTAATTTCAGTTTTCTACAGCAAATCACATCTTTTCCCCTCTCTCTACCGCCGGCCTCCCCTCCTCCTCCTCTCCAAGCCGCCCCTTCCTCCCCTTGGGCTAGTGGTGACTGCTCAGCTTCAAATCCATGGTGTATGGCGGATCCCGCCGTTGATCACGGGCTCTTATACGACATCTATGAAAATATTCACGTATTAAGATCTCCTTTCTTCGACGTGGGGTTTGGCTTCGACAATGTTGTCGAAGAGTACTTAATCGGATTTTACTGATACTAGTGGACTCCATCGACGACCAATTCTCCGACTACACGTGGATCATTGAAGGTCATCCCACCGTGCCACCTCCACCTCCGAGTTCCTTCTCCATGGCGACGTTCATTGGCTCCTCCCTCCTCGTGGCAACCTCACTTCTAGCTTGGACGATCTTCCGCCGCTCAACCTAGTTTCATAGGAAAGAAAGAAGAGGCCTCAAGGTGAACAACTCCTTATTAATCGTTGGATTCAAATCACTAGCTTTTAACTTTACGTTTCCCTTTGTATTGGCTTAAATTGTTTGGTTAATTTTCCTTGTAATTCTTTTGCCTAAGCAAGTTGAACACGTCGAATTCTTGTATCCGATTTTAATTTGAAGCATGATTATATAAACGGTTAAGCTATTATTCAATTTCCTTTTTATCTTGTGTAACTCAACTCATGCATCACATCACAATATATTTATAAACCTAACTTTGTAACATTTTTTTTTAACTACTCAACTCGTGTATTTTCACATGCCACAATCAAACAATTATGCATTTCACAAAAGCAAAAAAATATAAGTTGAGGTTTTATTGACAATTTTAATATTTTGGCAACAGTTTAAAAAATGACGGTGCGATATTTTAGTTATATGAATAGTTAAGTTTAGCATATTATATATATAATTGCGCATACTATAATTATATTAATTAATTCAAATATATATTTTAAACTTTTATTTATTAAATGTTAGCATTTTTGGAAAATGTTGTGTTGAAAGTAAAAATTTGACATAAATAAAATTTAATTTCAGGATATTAATAATAAATCTTAATATATTTATCACTAAATTAAATGAAAACCACTATTACCAATAATTCAATAAATTATTAAATTTTATTAAATAAATAAATGTAATTACAAACTTATTATAATTCATAATACTACCATTTCTTTATTTTTTTAATAACCTTCATATTCTTCCTATCCACATCTATCCAAAATCTTGAACCCTTGGCCTCAACGAAAAGAAGATGTGAGAAAATCACAACGGGAGCTTACTAAAGAAAGGAATTGATAAAACCAACAACTTGTGAAAAGGAAAAGGAGTTCATTAAAGAAGTAGAAACACATGATAAGTGAAAGCCCTCAAATCCCGTAAATTTGACTATTTTCAGGATTTCACAACACAACTGTAAGATTTACTTGACCAAAAAATTTGTTTAGCATGATTTAACATTGATCTTGACTCAGTCTCAATTAAATCTAGCAATCAAACCAATAAAAATGCTATTATTTCTTGGATAAATTCTAAATAATTTTATGCTTCCAATAATAACCTTATATTGTCTTTGTCATCCCTCGCATGCCCTTTCTCCTAAATTACTGTCGAAGAAGAAAACTTTGTCAACTAGATGAGATTATTAAAGAAGTCAAAATAACTTTAAGGCAATCCCATTATTATTTCTCTATTTCAATGAATAAGTTTATTGCTACTTACTTATATTATATGGTTGCAAGAAAGTTTGCCCGTAACTTAGCTATTATTTTGTTTAATCGGTGTCAAGCAATTAAATACTAATTTCATATTTATGGAATTGTTTATTCATTTAGACCATTAAAATTATTTATTAATATGAGAAGCCAAGTACTCATTTGGTTTTCTACTAGTTTATTATCTGATGTAGACAAAGGGGGGGTCAACACTAGTCCAAAATAAATCAAATTTTGGCTTCCCTTGAGTCTAGTAGTTCATCATATTTGAGCTAAACTTTTAGTTCATTTATGAGCTGGACTTTAGTTCATTTATTGAACTAAGGGTTAGCTCATTATGAGCTAACATTTTAGTTCATTTATTATCTTTTAATTAAATATTTTTAGGCTTTTTATGTTATAGTCTTTTGGGTTTCCAATGGGACTTTTGGGATCCCAAGTTGTGGTTTAGTATTCCTATGTATGACCCCTTGGTTTCCACCAAGGTTTTAAGTTTTTTATTTTGCCTCTTGGGATCTCACGGCTGGACTCCTTCTCCCGTCCGTGGCTCTTTGGTCCGTGCGGTTCCTTCGTTTCCCGTGGCCGTGGCTCTTTGGTCCGTGCGGTTCCTTCGTCTCCCGTGGTTGTCTCCTTGGTTCCTGGTTTGGGTGTTAAACCGTGAGCATGGGGGGGAGATTCCTATGCTTTTTAATGCTTAGTTTTATGTGTTAGAATTAATGTAATATGTCTTTTGGTCTTCCCCTTTCATACCTATATATATGGGGGGTATTGTAATGTTTTAAGTAGTGAATGTGATATGTGATTTTTGGAAAAAAAATCTGTTAACCTGCGGGTTGCTTGAAATCTGCGGGCTCTTTCACCTTCTTTCTCATCCCCTCCGGAAATCCTGCGGCTCTTTCCAACCTTTCTTCTCGGTTTATCCTTCGCTCTCGAAGTGCCACTCCACCTGTATCTTTCTTCTCCAAGTGCAGCAACTTTAGGGTGTCGTCATTTTGTTTGCAAGAGTCGTTTGTATTGTTGTAAGTTTTCTTTTGTTTAGTTTAATTTGAAATGTAAGAGTTTGTTCGTCTCTTTCCTCGTCTTTAGTCATTTTCGTCCGTAGAAGTCCGTCGTGTCTTTTGTGATCAGGAGATATAGGCTCCCTATATCTTTTGATTACATTATTACCTCTTATAAGTATTCGTTCAATTAATTTAGGCAAGTTAATTATAAGTCAAATTCGATTATAGAAAATTTTAAAATGCCAAGCATGAACATATATATGAAAGCAATGCATGAGTCCAAGCCAAACTAAATCCAATCCATGATGTGCTTGACTCGACCACATGTAAAGCATAGGTGTATGACTTCTTATATTAAAGTAATATATGCTACATAAAGCAATTCAACAACCACAAATTTTCAAAATGCAAGTTACTAACCCTTAAAAAATATTGACTACCAACCCAACAATAACAACAACAACATTAAGTCTTTGTCCCACTACGTGGAGTCGGCTATATGAATCCTTTTTCACCATTGCACGCTGTTAAAAGTCAAAACAACAATAAGCTTTTATCCCACTACATGGTGTCAACTTCATGAATCATTTTTCTCCATTGTATCATAGTAAGAGTCAAATTCTTATTTAAATTTAATAAAATAAGATCATTTTTAATAATTTCTAACCAAATCTTTTTGGATCTACCATTCTACCTCTAACTTTCTCAACATATGCTGGATCTAATACATCTACTATCCTAACATAGTCATCAAAAGCCGATGTTTTATGTGGCCAAATCATCTAAAGGAACTCTCTCTAATATTATCTATCACTGGAGCTACTCCAACCTTTTCACGTATATACTCATTTAGCATTTAGTCTCTAAGTGTAAAGTCACTCATCCATCTCAACCACCTCATCTTCAATTAACTTAATTTTATATTTCCGTTTTAATGGCCAACATTTTGCGCCACAAAGTATTGTAGGTCTCACCACCATCTTATAAAATTTTCACCTAAGTTTGTGGGATATTTTTCTATCGTACAACAAGCTCGATGCATTCCACCACTTCAACCATCCAACTTGAATTCTCCTAAAAATAACCTCATCTATTTCAACTTACTTTGAACAATAGACCCGAGATATCTAAAATATGTACTCTTTTTTAATGACTAGGCCACCCAATGTCACAATCCTACCACTAGATTTATTACTACTAAAATTACACTTCATGTATTTGAATTTAGATCTACTCAAACGAAAACCTTTAGACTATAAGGTTGAGGCCCATAATTCAATTTTTCATCAACTCTCTCTAGCTTTATCAAAAAGAAGAATATCATCAGCAAAAAGCATACAACAAGGATTGAAGCAAAAAGATATGAGCTTAAAGTTGATCCAAGATGTAATCCAACTAAAATAGGAAAATACTTGGTCATACCATCTTATGTTTGAACACATGAAACAACTCTTATATACATATCCTTAGTTACTTGAATATAAGCATTATTAACACATTTCTTTTCTAGAACTCTCTATATCACTTTTCTTGGAACTTTATTATATGCCTTCTCTAAATCAATAAATATCATATATAGATCCTCATTACTCTCTATATTTCTCTATCAAACCTCTCAACAAGTGTTTATCTTCCATAGTAGACCTATCCGACATGAATCCATACTAATTTAAGAAACATTAGTATCACGTCATAACCTATGCTTAATTAGTCCCCCATAATTTAATTGAATGACACATTAACTTAATTCATCTATATTTCACACACTCTTATAAATCACCTTTATTCTTAAAAATATGAATCAATACACTCCTCCACTCATCAAACATATTTTTAGTCATCATAATAATATTAAAAAGTTAAGTAATCCAAAAATTCCTTAATCAAACTATGAAAAAATAAATTACCATGACAATATTTATGGCGTTCTAATGAAAATTAATGCGAGAAAATTTGGAATCATGAAAGCCAAAGATACAGCTGAAATCTCACACAAAATAAACCCTAGATCATGGCAAAACTCATAAAGTTCAAAGTAAGAAAAAATAAAATCACCATGACAAGATTTATGATATTCTAATGAAAATTAATGCGAGGAAATTTGGAATCATGAAAGTCGTAGATGCAGTTGAAATCTTATACAAAATTTCATGCAATTTCTATTTCATGTTTTTTTTTTTCATTTGTACCCCTATGAGGGAGTTAGTGTTTATTGTAGCCCAAGGGCAATGTCGTCTTTATGACTTTTATTTTCGGTTGGTCTATATATAGGCTTTATCATTGTATTTAAAGTTAGTTTTGATAAATGAAAAAAAAAGGTTGCTCTTTGTTCTCTTTGTGAGTTCATGAATCCTCTAAGATCTCTTTGTGAGTTCTAGAAGAGGAGATCGTCGTAGATCTCTTTGTGAGTTCTACCGGTGGTGTGGTGCAAGGTTAGTAAATCCGGCAATTTCAATTTCCTCGAAGCCCTTCCTCTTTCTTCCCCATCCCGCCGACCCCTTCTTCCTCCCCTACTGTCTTGCCGCCATCCCTACTGGACCGGCTAGACCGCCGGCCCCCTGTCAGCTACCACCGGCCGGCCCCCCCTACCCCGTCCCGAGCTCAGCTCCTTGACTTGGCCGCCGGCTTCCTTCTCCCCCCTCTTTGAATTTCAAAATTTGAAATTCCAGGTGGTTTCATGAGGCCATAAATGCTTTCCAAATTAGCTCCTTGATTTAAGGCTCCAATATTAATTGGATCTAATTTTGAATGATCAATTCAAATTACTTCTAATTGATAACTCCCCATTTTGGAAACGTTTCCTCTCATAAATCTGAGAACAAATTCAGAGTTATTAAAATATTAGACTAGTACATGGGCCCCACTTACTTATAATTCCTAATTCCTTTTTTTCTCTCTGTGGCCGGCCATTCATAGAACCAAATTTCTCTCATATGTTATTAATTGCTACCCAATTAACCCATTAATTTCTCCTAAAACCGCTGGCCCCTCATGAGATTAATTTGAATTCTCCATTAATTTCCCTCCCACTCTGTCTAAGGGAAATTCAAATTGAGATTGCTCATTAGTCTCTCAAACCTCCACCTAACTCAGTCGCCCACTCCCCTCCTCCTCACCACCCGACCCCTTGCTCCACCCGCCCCTTGGCTCCACCTCCCTCCCCTGGGTGGCCTTTCTCCCACCCCCTTCTACCACATCAACGCCACGATCTCCCATGATGCATGGCGGAACCTGAGCTTGAAGGCGGACTCATATTCGACATCTACGGGAACATCCACGTTCTTCGTTCTCCCTTCTTCGACGTGGGATTTGACCACGACAACGATACAGTTGGAGATTACTTGGATCGAATCCTCCCCACCCCTGTGCACATCATCGACGGACAATTTGCAGACTACGAGTAGATCATCGACGGTCGTCATTCCTTGCCACCTCCGCATCCTACGCCTCCCTCTCCATCTCTACGGATAGCCGGCACCGTCTACCTCGAAGTGGTCTCGTTTCTTGTGTGGTTCTTCTTCCTCCGACAACCCTAGACGTAGAAGAGTGATTTTGAGCCTTAAGGTGAGACGATCGCTTTGTTAACCGCCAGATTCTAGTTGGCTATTCATTTTCATTACTTTTTATTGAGGTTGTTATTTTATAGATCTTGCAAACGTAGTTGTAACGACTTGCTTAGGCGTTGTTAACTTCTAAGATCTTTATTGAATTGTCAAATTTGAGAAGTATTAAATTGTATTATCATTGCTCTAACAAAATCTTATTAATCTCCAAGAAACAATTCCTGGTTTCACGTCATCATATTTTGTGTTTGTGGTTTATTTTAGGCTTAGAAAATCATGTTTGAATACAATTAAGTGTCCATCTAATTTATTCTTCTCTACTAAATTGGACCCTTTCATCTAATTAAATATCATTATTTGAGTTTTAATCATCCAACATCAACAACAACAACAATAAGCCTTTATCCCACTATATGGACTTGGATAGTCTTTGTTTATATAGTTGTTCTTCCAATTTTTTTTATTAAATGTTATTAGTGCTTTCCTGTTGAACTATTATTATGATTCTATTAATGTAAAAAAATATTGTTCTCCTTTGAGATTTATCTTAAAAGTTGAGATACATCTCATCATCGCATCCGGTTTTATCAGGGTCTATAGCCTCTAAACCTGGGTGACATAAAGTCGGCTTGAATTTCAATATGTGGGTGTGATCTGCAAAGTGTATTACTGCACTCAAGTTGGTTAAGGCAGCCATATTGCCTGCCCTTACAAAATACCCTGTAGGTAATATTACTGTGCTAGAAGTTACAACTCAAAAATTAAACATGAAAATTTAATCTCAACATTTATAAACAATATGCAATTTTAATTGAGTGAAACATTTCTAGAATGACAGCTCATTGACCATAGAATAACATCAAAAATTTCCTTCTATCTTGGATAATTTAACAGATAACAGATGCATACTTGCAATTTAAACCTTCTCCCGTGCTGGAATATCCCAAATTGCTTACTATAACTATAGAATCCTTCTCAAGCCTTTCTCGTATGCGAGGAACATCAATTTTCTTTACTTCACCAGTCAATCCATAATCAATACCATCAACAACTCCTCTTCTCTGCCAAAAGAAACAACATTTCATTTCGAATTATCCAACAAAATAAGCAAGAAAAAACTGAAAATATGACCAACTTAAACACATGGTTTTTATATAGATAAAAGAGAATTACAGAAAGAAGAGACAATAGCTTTAAAAAAAACATAGAAAACTATCATGTGCAACAAAAACAAAACTAAGAGAGGTGCTTCATTCGTTGTTTTTGAAGCAAGTTATGATTGTCCGGCCAAATACACGATTAACCATGCATCATTGACTGGCTGTGATCACAAGGAAGCAGTGAATGAAAAATGGATTATTAAATTTATAAAAAACAAAAATTAAAAGATAACTGCATGAAGAAGAAATCCATTAGGCAATAATTTGGCTTCAACCTACTGCGATAAACGTCGTCATCCCTTCAAGCTGCTAAAATTTGTTTAGACTTTAAATAACATAAACATAATATTCATATATCAATTAATTTTTTATCACATTATATCAAAGCATTTTACGTATAAAATTTGAATTCATCAGTGATTTACCAGTTAGTCAATGTGATTATCTGTAGTTCTTATGTTCAACATCAAATGTTTAAGATTAAGAATTGATAATGCTATAATGGATTGGTAAGCAGCGATAAATCTATTTTGATGCCTTGAAAGTGATTTTATCTTCTCCAAATGCAATTATCTTCATAATAATGAATGGAGTAGAATGATTTATAATGCTAACTCTGATGAGGTTCATTGCAATAACAATGATGATGCCCTAACAATGAAAAGATATACTATTTTCATTTTTCATCCTCTTGCAAAGTATTAGACAAAGGTTTGCGATGAGGAAAAATCAATAGAATATTTGGGTTCTCAAATTTCATATAATTATCAACATTTACCTACTTGATGCACTGTTTACAAGATTACCTATTACTTACAAGCACAAATAGCTCTGATGGTCTAAGCATCATGCAATCTGATGTGAAACCAACCAAGAATTTCATGGAACTAATAAAAGTATTGCGAAGTGTGCTACTTTAAGGTTAATGAGTCATAAGGCATGATTATAAGAATTTTCAATTATCAATTTTGTCGTGGTATGCAATTACAAAACTTAGGAGATTAGAACAAGCTAAGACAATTCAGAAATTATCACAATAACACTAGATATGCCGTAACAAGATCCAAAGCTTAATATTTAGAAAGTTCACCAAGAGTTACCGTTCTCACTCACACTCAATATATGGCTTTAGCGAAGAGAAGCTTTCAGCACACTAAACGACGCCACTAAGAGGGTGGGTAGCAACACCAACGGCTTTGATCCAAGAGAATGTAGTCGGCGGTGGAGGAGAAGTAGATCGTCCGATGAGAAGCCAAGGAGCTCTGGGTTGTTGAAGTTCAATCGTCTTGGCGAGGCAATAAAGGATGCGGTTAACGTAGTTTTCCACGGAGTCATCGTATTCCCAATCCGGTTTGTAGAAGAGAGAAAGTAGGATGTCAATCTCTCCTTGTGCGCTGTAGGCAAAACCGTGGTCGACCTCAGGGTCACCCATCCATGGGTGGGGGAGGCTCCTCTCTTGGACTCCTTGGGGCGGCGGGATTATGAAGCAAGAAGGGAAAGAGAGGGGGGAGTCGGCGGTGGGCTAGGGTTTGGATGTGAGAGAGGTGGCTAGGAAAGGAATTGGAGAGGGATTTGATTGTGAAATATGAAAATAAAATCAGATTTTAATTAATGTAGGGTTAGGGGAATTTCAAATTTGAAATTAAAGGAGATTGGGAAAGAATTAGGCCAAGAGATTTAATTAATTGGATCCTTAATTGGAGTCCAATTAATGTGATTGGAGAGAAAGGGGGTGGCCGAACCTATGGAGGGGAATTTAGGGGATTTGTTTAATTGGGATTGTGGGCCCAAGCAATTAAATAATTCAAAGAAGAAATCTGAAATTGATTTCAGATTTAAGGGATTAAAAGAGTTACCTAATTAGGATAGGAAATTAGTAAAGGAATTAACTCAAATCTATTTGAATTTGAATTTAAAAATCCCTCAAAATTTTATCTTCCTAAATCAGGAAAACATTCAAGGAAATTAATGAGAGGTTAGGGGATGGATGGGGAGGATGGCAGGCGGTATGAGGGCTTGGTAGGGGATTAGCGGTGGAGCCAAGGTGGGGAGCATGGGTGGTGGATGAGAGAAGGCCAAGGGAGGACGGCGGGTCTTGTGGTGGTGGTCGGGTAGGGGAAAATGAAGGGGTGGTGGGAGTAGAGCAGGACGGCGGTGTGGGGAGAGATGGGAGAGGTCGGAGGAGATGCGAGAAACAAAAATTAGAGCCGCGAACCTTGGACCCTTCCAAAGGTTGACGGGTATTGTGATTGCCCACACCTAGGGCCTTCCTTCTTCTCTCAAACACTCAACATTGAGGGAGACAAAGAAAACTCATAATTTCATTCAATCAATCATCATCCAAATACAAGACCAATGACCCAATATATAAGCCTCATAGAGAAAGAAAAGAAATGACTAAAATGCCCATAGGGCTACAACTCAACTTAGCACACAATAAGGGTACAAACGTAAATAAAGAAAATATGAACTAATACATAAAAAATCAAATATATAAGCTCCTCATCGTAATCATTGATCTACGATGCTTCCGGCGGTAGATATTCCGGAATCTCCTACTAATGTCCTTATCACAATCTCATAGAGCTTAAGATAAGCGTAAGCTTTGAACTGGCGATGAAGCCTTTTGAGGACTTCTTCTACAAATTTAGATGTATCCATTGAAACCACAAATGCAGTTTTCAAATGCTTTTTTTACTCCTAATTGGATGCCCCCACACTATACATATATTATGACTAAAAACCTAAAAAAATGATTCACCATACTTCTCTTTGTCACATGCTACCCTAGTTGGCACTACATCATCTGCCAACATCCCCTCACAAACACCCAAGTCACATTCAACCTTACTCAGAACCCCTAGCACTTCACGTTCACATAACCCACGTGGCTCACACTTCATTTGCTCGACTAGTCGCATCAACTCTTTGGTTGCTCACCTAATCTACATTGCTTCGTTGCACGCTAGGTTCATTCATGCACATAACAATCCATGTGCGATGTCGGTTCCTCACTATTTTTGTCGTGCCTCTACTTTAGGGAGCCATTGCCTCCGAATGTAGGCGGTGCTCCCTTGTTGATTCGATGTAACTCTTTGCTTGTTAATTTCTTCTCGATATTCATTCCATCTATTATGTCAAATGCTCCTCATGGATTATCGCAATGTGATGCATCATCCCTTATCGTTGCCCCTTGCCCTAAGGATTTCAACCACTATGGAATCTCTTTAGACTTATGATCCCATTCTTTTGCATAGGTTGTTAAGGTGATAAGGGTCTTAGACTTAAAATTGCTGCCTTCTCTCGATGCCCCACATATTTTCAATAACAGTCTATACTAACTCATTACAATCTATCATCCTCATTAAGGAACTAATATTAAAGTAACATTACTGTAGAAAGTAAACGCTCTAGGATTAGTTCCTGAAGTAAGATGTTGGCCTCGATTTTTGTTTATTTGTTCTCGAATGCACTTGATTGAGTCGATTGGCCCTCGTCGAGCCCAATTTGAGTTGAATCGACGTCGATTTTGGTTTAATTTCATCAAATTAATGGAATCGGACCAAATTCAACCCGAATCAAGTCAAATTGAGTTCGATCTAGGTTCAAACCTAAACCAAATCAGTTCAATTGGTTCAATAATTACTCCAGTAACTTTCTAATAAGTTTGAATTTGTTCCTAAATCAAGAAATGCAATCGACGGTGTCGATTTCGTCGAAATTCAAAAATTTGCCACGGCCGCAGTATTCAATCGCGTGATATTCTTGTTTTGGCACGGAGCAGGGCCATTTTAGGGAAGAAGCAAATGGCACAATGCCATTTCTCATGAATGAAGAAGATAGAGCGCAAGCAGAGCCTCTGTCTTCGTGTATGGAAAAACTGGGAGGAAATATTAGAGGAATTCGGCTCGATTTCTCATGGGATCGCTCTCTTTTGTTGCTCTTGCCCGAAGGCACCAAGGACGGAAGTTCTACCTCATGCGGCCTCTCTCTCTCTCTCCCCTCTCGTTGGTTCGCACGACACAGGGCCAAAACCCAGCTCTCATCTCCTCTCTCTAGGAGCCACACCGGAAACCTCTCGCCCTCTCTTTGTCTATGTTCATTCCACCCCAGACACCGGCTCTCCTCACGCCTTCCTCTATCTCGTGTGAGAAATCCTAGACCGAGCTCCTCCCATCTCCCACCTCCTTTCTTCACGAGCATCTCTCGTCCAGGTTCGCCGACCTCCAACCCTAGTCGCGCCCATTGCTGCCGCCTCTCTCTCTCTCTCACACACACCCCTTCACGCGACCTGAAGCTCATCGAAGCTGAGCCCTCGTTCTTATTTGCTCACAAGGTGAAATTTCTATACCTTTCCCCTTCCTCCTCTTCTTCTTCTTACTACTCTTCCTCTTCTTCTCTTTTTCTTCCTTCTTCCTTCTCTCTTCCTTCTCTTCTTCTTCTTCCTCGTTTCTTCTTCCTCTTATCTCTCCTTCACCCACTTCTTCTTCTATCATCTATGAACAATATCTATGCAACGTCTTCCATACATTTTTTAAAATTGAAAAATTACGAACATGCTTGATATTATGAAGTGTAAAGATTATGTCATATCATTCTACTTGCTTCATGTTTCCTAATCACTAGCATACACAGATTTATTGTGTAGATGTGCAGATATGTTGAAAGAGATAAGAAGGTGAATTTGTTTTAAGTTTATTGCATACATAGATACTAATGTTAGACAACACACTTATTGTTAAGAAAAAAAATTGTTTGATTGTGTCGCCTATGGTGGTAGAACAAACTTAATGTGAAGTTTAGATCTTTAGCAAATGAAGTCTCAAAAATCATTCTACATATACTTTCATCTTGAATATGAATGAATAAAGCATGATTAGTAGAGTTTTGTACTTAATGTTATAGCTAGTTTAAAGAAATGCAATGGATATGGATTGAAAAACCTTGGCATAAAATTTATTGGAACCTTGATTAAACTTAGTCAAAATCAGCTATGAGATGGCATTGTTATTATAAGTGGAAGCTTTTCATCTCAAGCTTTGGTTGCATGAACTCAACAATAAAAATTTTGTTAGAATATGATGAACGATAAAATATTGTTGAATGCTTTTAGACATTGCAAGTGGGCATACATATGAAACATGCTTAAATTAATTTGAAGTGTTGGTCCATGTTGCGAAGTTATTTTCTCTTGGAGCAAAGTCTTGATTTTTGATAGGAAATACTTGAGTTCGCAAGTAATCCAAGAGGAAATACTTGAGTTCTCAAGAAACCCTAGCAATAATTGATAAACGCGGTGGGAATAATGCAAAAATCTTGATGAAATCAATCCAAAACAATAAATTGTAACATCGGAATCAAAGAAAAAGAAACACCAAGCAAGATACAATGGATCCTCAATTCAAGAGAAGGACCATTCTCTCCTAATCTCTAGACGATGAATCTAGAGCCCAAGACATCAAAGAACTCAACAGAACCCAAACAAATCAAAGCATAACCCTAACCCTAATCCTCCCTCCCATACTTAAGGCATACAATTAATTATTAAATCTCAAATTACTCCCTTGCCCTTGTCGCCCCCTCCTTGGCCTCCAATTAGTTTGAATTTGAATTCCTAGTGGGCCCCACCTCTCTCTCTCTCTCTCTCTCTCTCTCTCTCTCTCTCTCTCTCTCTCTATGCCACCGCCCCTTCTCCTGTAGCAAAGAACCAGCCCCTTTGAAGGGGCTGGTTGGAGTTGGACCAGTCCACTAAGGACTGGTCTAACAATGCCGCCCTCTCAAAGAATCACCATATCCTCAAGGTGAAAACAAGGAAACTGTTGTTTCACCCTCTCGTATGGCTCCCATGTAGCATCGTAATCAGGAAGATTCTTCCACTTGATGAGCACTTCCTTAGCTCCATCCTCTTTTTGGCGTACCCCCATCAACTCTAAGGGTTCCAGAATCACCTCTAAATCCTCAGTAAGTGTCACCGGTAACCCCGAGTTGGCTGTATAATCTCCAATGGCCCTTCTCAACTGAGATACATGGAAAACCGGATGTATAGTTGCTGTTGGTGATACTTTCAGCCAATATATTACCGTTCCAGTTCTCCAATACTTCATAAGATCCAAAGTACCTTGGAACAAGCTTCTCATTCCTCCTGTTGGCGACCGCTTCTATCTGTAAGGTCGGAGCTTCAAGAACACCTTCTCCCCTACTTCGAACTAGAATGTCCTTCATATGCCCATCAACTTGTTTCTTCATAATTGTTGAGCTCACAATAGATGTCTCTTCAACTCCTCTAACACTCTGTCCCTCTCCTCCAAGTACTCCACCAAAGAAACTGGAGCATTGTTACTTCCAAAGTGCACCAAGTGAGGAAGATCCCTTCCATACAACACCTTGAATGGGGTCATCTAAGAAGCAGAATGATAAGAGGTGTTGTACCAGTACTCGGATCATGATAGCCACTTGGCCCATAGCTTGGGTGTCTCCGACACAAAGCATCTCAGGTAGGTCTCCAAGCTCTTGTTTACCACTTCTATTTGGCCATCTGTCTGTGGGTGGTAGACGGTGCTCCTTTTTAGAACTATCCTCTATAATCTGAACAACTCCCTCTAAAAGTGGCTGATGAACACCTTATCTCTATCTGATACTATTGCCTCTGGTATTCCATGCAATATGATCACCTCTCTGATGAATAAAGCCGCTATCACCGTAGTGTATGGATGTTGGAGGGGAATGAAATGAGCATACTTGATCAATCTGTCCACCACCACCAGAATCACCATGAAACCTTCTGAACATGGCAGCCCATCTATGAAGTCCATGGATATCTCCTCCTATACTCATCCCGGTATAGCCAATGGTTGTAGTAGTCCTCTTGGTGACATAACCAGGTATTTGTTCCTCTGATAGACCTCACACATGGCCACCATCTCCTCCACATATATGTGTATCCTCTTCCAGTATAGCTCCGAGGCTAACCTCATATATGTCTTCTGCACCCCTGAATGACCTCCAACAGCGCTTCCATGAAACTCTTAGTGTAAGTATGGAATGTGGATTGAGATCCAGGGCATCACAAAAGTCCCCTAATAGATTAGTCTGTCCCCCTCCAATGAGTACCCTGGGCCCTTCCCTCAGTAAATATGTCTTGATCTTTCCCAACTCCTCATCCCTAGCACTAAGTTTGGAATGTGGATTGAGGTCCAGGGCATCACAAACCTCCCCTAATACATTAGTCTGTCCCCCTCCAATGAGTACCCTAGGCCCTTCCCTCAATAAATATGTCTTGATCTTTCCCAACTCCTCATCCCTAGCACTCTCCTCCATGATGGCCACCAAATCTAGCATCAAAGGAACTGATACTGTCACTGTCTGCAGCTCCCCATATATCTGAACAAGGCATCTGTTGTCTTGTTCTCCACTCCTAACTCATACTGGATTTCAGAATAATATCCCAAAAATTTGGACATCAACCTCTGATGCTCCTCAATCACCATCCACTGCTCCAACAAGTACTTCAGGCTCCTCTAATCAATTCTGATAATGAAGTGTCTACCTAATAGGTAGGGTCACCACTTCTTGATGGCTAAGATGATAGCCATCAACTCCCTCTCAAAGATTGATTTCAGCCTAGCTCTGGTTGTCAACACTTGGCTGAAGTAGGCAATGGGTCGACGATTCTGCATGAGTACTGCCCCCAGTTCGTACCCTGAAGCATCTATCTCCACTATGAAGGCCTGAGTGAAATCTGGTAAAGCTAAGACTGATACAGTAATCATAGCCTTCTTTAATCTCTCAAATAATGTTGTGGCCGCCTCTCCCCATAAGAAACCATCTTTCTTCAGCTGCTCTATCAGTGGTCATATTATAGTACTGTACCCTGTTACAAACCTCCTGAGAATCCCTAAACCCTAATACCCCATCAATCCTAACAATCCTCTCAACTCCTTCAGATTCTTAGGTAAGGGTCATCTCAGCAGCCTCAATCTTTAACTGACCTGATGTCACCCCTTCTTTGGACACAATGTGACCCAAATAGTCCACATTGGTCTGGGCAAAAAAACACTTCTTCAGGTTAGCCTTCAGATGATGTTCATGTATGACTCACAGGACTTCTTCAAGTGCTATAGATGCTCCTCAGTTTTGTTATACAACAATATGTCATCAAAAAACACCAAAACAAACTTCTGAGGTATTGTCTGAATACCCTGTTCATTAGTGACTAGAAAGTAACAGGGACGTTGATAAGTTCAAACGGCATTACCAAAAACTCATAATGCCCCTCGTGTGTCCTAAAAGCTGTTTTTGAGATGTATGCCTCCCTCATTCTGATCTGATGGTACCCGACTTCAAATCTAACTTGGAGAACATCACTGCCCCATACAGTTCATTCGAGAGCTCATCAATCACAGAAATAGGGAACTTATTCGGCAATATCCCCTTATTCAAAGCTCTGTAGTCCACACAAATCGCCAGCTCCCATCCTTCTTCTTGACAAGTGGGATTGGACTAGAGAAAGGAATCACACTCGACCTGATAATCCCAGCCTCTAACATCTCGCGGATCAGCTTCTCAATCTCATCCTTCTCAAATTGAGGATAACAGTAGGGTCTAACGCTGATGGGTGACACACCTTCCCTCAAGACGATGGCGTGCTCCTGCTCTCTCGGTGGTGGCAATCCCTGAGGTGGCTGAAACACCTCCTGGAATTGCTAAATCAATGGTTATATGGAGAAGGGTATATCCCCTCCCTCCTTCAATCTAGCTCCCTCCAAACTGTGCAGCTCTACCAAATATCCTCCCCCCACCTTCTCTATAATCCTGATAAAAAACTTGAGAGATACCCCATTCCTTGACAGCCCTACATCACCTTAAATAACCTTTTTCTTCCCCCCCCCCCCTTTACCACCAATTCCATTCTAAGGGTTCCCCAATTTACCTTGGTATCTCCCAAGGTCTGTAGTCATTTTATCCCCAGGATGACATCAGTGCTCCTAACTTCAATGAAAGAAAATTCTCCCTCACCTGTATCCCATGAATGGTCAACACCACTCCCCTACAAACTCCTCTATCCCATTTGCACATTTCTCGTGCCCATCATCACCCAATAGTCTCTTGTATCCACTAATTTCACCCCAAGCATATCAACAATCTAGGTGAAGATGAAATTGTTTGTTGCCCCACTATCTATCAAGACTATCACCTCTCTATCAGCTATCTCCCTTCACTTTCATATTTTGATTCAAAGTGAATCCCACTACTGAGTTTAGGGAGACTTCTACCACATCCAGATGCAACTTCTCATCTTCCTCCATCTCTAACCCACTCCCACCTCCCTCTTCATCTTCCTCGTCATCACAGACAGTGAGAATCTGAAGAGTTCGGTCCTTACACCTATACTTCGGCATGTACTTCTCATCACATCTAAAACATAACCCCTTTGCCCCTTTTCCTGTATCTCCTTCTCTGCCAGCCTCTTGAAATTTCCCCCACTCCTTCCTTCATCCTACTATCTTCTCCCTAGTGGTCTTACGAAATCCTCATGTTGCAGGCCCCTTGGGTGCTAAGTGGGTGGTCATCATCCTGTAAGTGCCTCCTAAGCTGTTGCTCCTGGCTCACTTCTCTGGATTCTTCTGATTCTCTACCAGCTGTGCCAACTTCATGGCCTCTCCCAAGTCACGAGGCATCATGGCTTTCACTGTCGCTCTAATTTCTGCCTTGAGCCCCTTCATGAAGTTTCCTTCCAATACAGCCTTTGATAATCGCTTCACTCAACTGGCTAGGTGCTCGAACCGCTCCCGATAGTCTGCCATTGATCCATCCTGTACTAGTGCAAAAAACTGCTCATAGAAGTTCTCTCCCATGTCGGTTTGGAAACATTATAATAAACAGTCCTTTAATGCTCTCCAGCTTTGTATAGGTCTGCTTTGGTCCCTCCACTGGAACCATGACAACATCCTCCCTTCCGAGCATAGGCCTGCTGTTGTCAGTTTCTCCTCATCCGTCAACTCATTGACAGCGAAGTACCTATCCACCTTATAGATCCATCCATAAGCATCCCCCCTTCAAAAATTGGCATCTTCAACTTCCTCACATTTGGCTCTCCCCTATTTGCCCGTATTCCTCCATATTTTCTCCTCTCCCAAGTGCTTTACTCTCCCCATTTCTCCTAATCCTCCCTTACATGCTCATCTTCAAACCCCTCTTCACTTTCTTCCCTACTTTCTCCAAAATCAACACCCCTCCTACCATAGTTTCCCTCCTTTCTCTCCCAAACACCACCCTTTACTCCTTGCTCCCTATTTCCACGTCTCTCTCCCCACCTTCCCCCTTTCTCCTCAATGATTTCAACAGTGTTTTCCCTCCTATGAAAATCAGAATTCATAGTTTTTCCCATTGGTTCCTTCGCCTCCGATGTCGCCATTTGGATTTGACTTTCCAATAACCTCTTCACCATCAAATGAAGAAAGGCAACTTTGCCTTCTAAGGAAAAAACATTGTCTTCTATGGATGAAATTCGATACTTCACCGTGGCTTTTATTTGGCTCATCTCTCCTTCCAAACGCTCTTCCAACGCATCTACTTTCATAGCCGTCATCAAAATTTCTGGATTTAGATCCAAAAATCAGCCAGTGTTCCTTCCTCCGGATGAATTTTCACCACTGAAATTTCAAGAAATCAAGCCCCGATGGTCCCAAGACTTGCTTTGATACCAATTTAATAGGACATACTTGAGTTCGCAAGCAACCCTAATAATAATTGATAAAAACAACAGGAATAATAAAAAAATCTTGATGAAATCAATCCAAAACAATAGATTGTAACAGTGGAATCAAAGCAAAAGCAAACGTCAAGTGTTATGTTTAAAAGCACACAAAAACAACGTTTTTCAATTTTCAATTTTCAATTTTCACAACAATTTGCATTAATGCACAAAAAATGACTTCAAAGATTTATTTCACCATTCATATTGAAATCAAAAACATAAAATCTCAGTTATGGAAAGACTGCATAACACTTTAATTTTTTCCTTTTTAACCATTGCAGATGAACGATTGAAATTATGCAGATTCCCAACAGAATAACCAAGTCTACTCTATGTAAGGTATGTTAAAAATTACCTTAGCTGCCACAACGTTGCCACTTGCAACAAAGGAACCAACTTCATGCCAACGATTAATACCACCATGCCGACGAAGATTTAATATTGGGGGCCCAGGAGAAAGCTTTGCTTCTAATTTCACTTGAATCATGCCGGCTGCTTCCATTGCAGCCTCCAGTGAATCGCCATCTGTTACTCTGTAACAACCAATGTACTTTCCCTTCTTACCTGAAACATGACGTTAATATACATGTATATCAGTTATGAACGTTTGAAATAGAAGGGACTTTTCTAGATTTCCATATACGAATTTAAACCGATTATTAGAAAGATCAAGAGCATATATCACTCATTTCTATTTCATATCATATAATAATACTACACGCAGAATTTTCCTCCTTGCCTTCCAAGAAAAATTATCCTTATGAAGAAAGATTTCACATCCGGAGAAATTCTACTAGAAAGAGGGATACTAGAAGTTAATTCAATCTTACATAAGGTTTGTTACCCAAACTACAAACTAGACCCTAGTTAAAGCTTACCGAAGAAAACTTTATTAAAATGGTAACTTAGCATCCGGATTGAGATATAGAAGAGAAACAATGAATGAAGAAGGGGGAATAGACCAAATTTGGATTAATTTTGTAAGAAGATACTCATATATTATAGACACACACAGTAAGTAAATAAAATTTTTTGAAAGCTAGGATACAATGTAAGATGATACTCAAATTACAGCTGAAGTCTGGAAAAAATAGCCAAAAGTATGATGTGCCACCTTTGAAGTCCTATACGAAGATTATGGAATAAGTATCACTGTACAGTATATATTTCATAAAAAATGCAAGGGAATCAATGAAACAGAACAGTTTCAGGTAATCCATCTAGAAAAACCTATGAACTACAGATTTCTTCGAGCATCACTGTTATTCAGAACTCACCTTAAAATATTATAAAATGCCCTCTGCTATGCAATTGGTATGGAATCTCCACAAGATTCTTCAAAGGAAAGCAAAAGAGTAATCCTTCCTTAAAAACGAGTCCACTGTATAGCATAAGCCTTACTAATCAAATCTGAATGCCATATTTCCCTTATAATGAACTAATTTTGATATAGTTCTAGGGATTTGAAATCTCATGTCACTTTCTTCTCCTACGCTCCATAAACAAAATGTGCTATTGATAAAGAAGCAAGTTTATAGTTCTAAATTGTTTTAACTGAGAACTAAACGAAGATGTATACCATATTTAGATAATAGCAAGAGGACTGAGTATAGCTCTCTGGCAAAACCCTCTGCAACAAGATTGCAGCTAATTATAATAGTGGTCAAGGGAAGAAAGTAAGGATTTGAAATTCCCAGCATTGGGCTTATGCAGGATTAAAACTGACTTTGAGGTCATTATACACAGGTAGGAACACACCCAAAACAGAAACGTGAAGAAATTATATATTAGTTATTTTGCAGAAGTGACATGAAGATTTTGAAGAATCAAACACAACAGTTCAACTGACCTCGCTCCGCCAATAACTCGTCAATTTTAATATTAGCCCTGGGAATAAGGACAAATTTGATCCCCAAACCATGAAGTAGTGAAATATCCTGCACACATAATAATTCTAAGTCAATCCAGTGCAAAGGATAAGCAGAGGAGTTTTCATGACTTGTGAAAAATTAGCACCAAGAGATTACAAATTTGTTAAAACTTCCATGTATTTAATCCAGTCGTTCAGAGTAAGCCAGAAAGGTATAGGGCCTGTTTGGCAGCAAGTAGGATTAAACAAATCCAGAGTGTGTTGCATTGTGAAAACCGGTTGACATAATTATTACGTAAATCAATCTAAATTCAGGTAAATTGTTTGGTTCTTGTTTCAGGAGTTGCAAATTAACAGAATATTAGATGAAGCACAACTGAACAAGTATATGCGAAAAATTACCAGAAAAAATACCCACGAACAAAAAAAAAAACATCTATCATCACAATAAATTTAATAATAATACTTGAATAAAATATCATTTTCTAATCTTACAGAAGTCAACCACATTCTTCAAATAGGTTATATGAGCAAAGCAAACGATGTCTGAAACCAGTGCTCCACAACATCTCCAAATCTTGAATCATCTCCCTGTAGACTTGATGAAACCGAAGAAACAAAAATCATGATGACGCGTTAGGAATATGAGAACCTTGGACATCAATGAAAGGGAAGGAGAAGAGGAATGTAAGACTGTATACAAATCCCATAAATCGCACCTTGGCAGGATTTGATAAAACCCGCTGAATCGTAAAAACCCTAATTTAGGATTTAAAGTAGTCAGGATTTACGAGGCTAGAAATAATTTAAAAAAAAAAAAAACTTGTTTAAATTCTATTATGTGATCAAGCAAACTACCAGCTGCTTATAAAGATGGCAATGAATGATTCATTGAATCCCATTGATCGGTCGAAAAACTAATCAGCTCCCATCTCTATGCTTCCATCCCCATCGAGCAGTCTTTCCACTCCCTAAAAATTTCCCTCCCCATTCTGCTTACCCAAGCTCTAGAATTATATTTTTTTCTCTAATCCCTTCCACCTCCAAACCCCCACCCCTTCCAAAATTTCTTCCTACCTGTCCCATTCTCTTAACACATTCGTTTTTTTCTACTTCACTTAACATTCTACCTCTAGCAAATCTCTCCCCACCATCTACCCGTAATCTAAGGCATTTCAAGGGAGAAATTATTCTGTACTTAATCCGAACGCGTTTGGATGCTGCGTATTTACTGCTTATTGTGTTGCGTATTTTTTGATATCAAATTTTTTCGTGTCAAAAAACAACACATAAATAATACTCACTAAATACTCACTAAATACACAATTAATACGCAAAAAATACGTAGAAAACATAATGTATCAAAAAATACGCAGTAAAATAAGCAGTAAATACGCAGCATCCGAACCCAATTCTGTGTTCGGACTGCGTACAGAATAATTTCTCATTTCAAGGGCACCTCTAACCGCAACGGCATTTTAGAGAGCTGAACAGTGCCAGCCAATATTGTAATTCACTGAATTTTTTAGGACTATTTATTGTGTGCGGATAAAGGACGGAATGAACAATTCAGATTTCATTAGTCTATAGTAAAAGCACATTCAAAGTGCAATTGCTATAATAACTACGCTTCTAATGTTAAAAAAAAAAATCCGGACGATTCTCTCCCTTCCTGTGTCCGCAAACAATAATCTCTCATTTTTTAGAGGTAAACAGTGACAGCCAATATTGTAATTCAATGCGAGAGTCGCGGCTTTTTGTTTTTTTTTGGAAAAATCATAAAATTAGGTTACGACATTTTTGAGAGGTGAACAGTGCTAGTCAATATTATAATTCAATGCGAGATTCACGGCTTTATTTTTTGGAAAAATCAGAAAATTAGGTTAAAAATTATAATTAAGTCTAATTCAAAGAATTGATAAATATAAATATATGATTAAAAATAAATATAAAAATCATATGAATAAGAATATATCCAAAATATTCTTTTTTGGTATTATCAAGGGCGGAACCACCTTTGGGTGAGTGGGGGCAATTGCCCCCCCTTAAAAAAATAAATTTTTTTTCCTTGGCAAATCAATTGAAGTGACCCCAAAAATTTCAATCCTGATGTGGGAACCCTAAAGACTTACTAGACTAAACAAGGAGATTTTATTCATTAAGATTAATCAAATTATTAAAATAAATTATGAGGGTTTCAATGCTTGTTTATTCATTTGCTCATGCGTTAGTCTCCAAACTATGAATGAAATTGCATCAATGGAGATCAAAAACGATGGCAATGATTTTACAAGTCAATAAAACTAGTCATAAGGGAATAGTAATGAATGAACAGCACATGGTAAAGCTGTCCCACCAGCTCCTAGCTATGCAAGTTTTTGTAATTTCTCCTTCAATAAGAAACCCAAAAAATAAAAATAAAAATAAAGATTATGTTGGAACTTAATAAATAAGTATTTCCATAAAAATTATGCTTAATCAAGCATGAATCTCGATGCAATTTGTAGGAGAAATTTTCAAATTTCAGCTCTAAAATATCCAAACTCAATTCCAATAAAGTTATAGTCAAATGGATCGCCATGATGAGACAAAACTAACGATAACAAAAGTGGTCCGATAAGAGTTCAAAGAAGCTCAAATCAATGCTTAAAGTATAGTTGAAAACTTTAGGATATGAATTAAAGGAAAAAATGATGCTCAGATTGTGCATGCTTACAATCAAATTGAATGTGTCGATAAAATGAATCCAATGACCCCCAAAATCACTTAATTCTGACATCATTATGACATGTAAATACTAAAATAATGGTCTATGACCAAGGGAATTAATATGGATCGCCCAATGGAGTATTAGTGATTTTGGTTATATTTATGTAACATATCAATTTCAAAAACTATAAATCGGCCCTCACTATTTACATGAGGAGAATCGTTAGCTTAAAATTCAAGAGAGCTCATAGGCTTGAATAATCCCAAAACGTCACTTGCACCACCGTCAGACCATCATCATTTGACCACAATCGTAGTATCATGACCCGATCGCCGTCGTTGGAACACCACTCGACTATCGTCATTGAATTACTACCCGACTGCCACCGTTGGACTGTCGCCCAACTACCTTCATCACAGGACTACTGTCATTTGATTGCTACCCTAAAAATATTGAACAATTGTCATCATCGGATCACCATTGTCCAATTACTGTCATATGACACTTAGCCTAAGACATATGACCGATGATGTCCGACTCTCAAATTTTATAAATAGGCACCCACTCTATAAATGAGGAGAACACTTAGCCTAAGATTCAAGAGAGCTCAGAAGTTTAAAGATTCTTGGAGCTCTACCCAAGCGCCACTACTGAACCATTGTTATTGGACCACCACCTTCAAAAAAACTTCGCAACCGCCACTGTCGAACCACCCCCATTGGTCCACCATCGCCCTACCCCTATTATTGGACCATCATCGCATGAACAACACAGTCATACAACCATCACTAAGCCACAAGCACTTAGATGCCTCTCATCCCATAACAACTCTATGGCCTTCTCCGCCAATCACTCATACTCTTGTAATTTGCCGAGAGTCAACCCAATGCACATTGCCTTAGGCCATCTCCAACCAAAAATCTTAATTTTCATTCCAAAATACTTTAATACATCAAAATGCAGTAATTTGTCTCCAATCGAACTCCATTTTCTAACACCGAAAAAAGAACATTCAAATATAAAACAAATAGCAAGTCAAATCAATATTGTCGTCCCAGTGTTCACCCACAATCAAATAGCACCATTTTTGCCGATCGAATGGAATGGAGCGACGGAAGAACTCTGGCGTTCAGGTGGAGAAGCTCTAAGCCAACAAATTGTTGCAGTCTATCTTCAAAAATAAAAGCAATAAATAATTGAACAAGGATAAGCTTGATACTACTATATATATATATATAATTTGCCAAAGAGACGGCCAGTTTTAGATTGAGTGACTGTAAGACGACATGAGAATCCACAAAATAAACCAAGAGGTTTCTTATTAAACTGGCAACGTAACAATTCGCACGTATAACGACTGATTAATTAAACCACCCATTAAATCACTAATTTGATCTCATTCTAAATTTTAATTTTGAGAGGCTTCCCAAAGAAGAATTGGAAAGTCTGTCCATTCCATAAAATTTTTCCTTTGTGAATTCGGTCGAATTAGAGAAGAAGAAAAGAACCTGGAGAACGTCGTCCAAGTAAGGACTAGCAACGATTTCGCCGGCGATCACCACCACAAACGTGCTTCCCCTGTGTCCCCTTATATAAGGCCAGACTTCCCTGAACCACCCCACGAACCGCTCACCTTCATCAAATGAAGAATCCCTATCGATTTTACTACCATAACAGCTTCTTCTGGCGAGATTTCCGCGTAGGACCTCCGGTGCCAAAGAGCGGCCCCGCAATGCCGGAAGGCGGGGGATCCTCCACCGATCAGAGACGGTTCCGTAGCCACGACCCAGCGCCGTCGCCAGCCGGCCGTGAGAGGCAGCGGCGGCCATGGTGGAGAGCGACGCCAGTAGCGATAGGGTCGAAACGCTCAAGGAGATGACAAAAGACAAGAGAGACTGAACGGCAGTAAGAAAGGGAGTACTTAATGCAGGTGAAGAGACGCGGCGACAAGCCGTTGACGGGATTGATGATTTGGCGCGCAGTTATAAGACGCATTGGGCTGGAGAGACACGTGGCGCATTACCAGGGCAGATGTTTTAAAAATAAGGGAATTATTTTCCCAAAAAAAAATTTAAATAATTTTCCCAAAAAAAAAAAAAAGGGAATTTGAGCTCGCGCCCGCAGCTCACTGGATGATTGGAGCTGTTTCCTCCCACCATTAAGGTTGCAAGAGGAGAAATTATTAGGTGCGGAGTGCGGACGGGAGAACTGTCCGCACACTAGTATAAAACCGTGCTCGGTACCACTCGGTACCACTGGGTACCGCTCGATACCCTGTGTCTGTGCGGACGGTTCTCACCCCGTCTGCACTCCGCACCTAATATTTTTTCTTGCAAGAGAGCCAAACGGTCTATGAGTTATTCGTTGCTCGAATCGATTAAAACTCATTTGTAATCGTTTAACTAACTAAACAAATAAAATTGAACAACATTTTTATTACTCAATTATTAAATAAACAAGTTTGAACACTAATGTGTTAGGTTCATTTATGATCACGAACAATATCATTTGATGCTCATGAACACGCTCGACATTAAGCTCGATTCGTGTTCAATTCAGAACTCATGAATACGCTCAATAAAAATTTGATTAATATTTAATTATAAAATTGATATATACACATAATATAAATATTTAAATTTATTATAACATAATGATATAATTATTTTTAATTAATAAAATTTAAAGTAATTAAATATTATAATATATTTTATAGTTTTAATTTCTTTACAATTGTTAATTTATTATGCTACATCGTTAGATCTTGCTCATTTGATAGTTCAAGAATACTTGTTAGATTTGTTCATGAACATGCATGTTTGATAGTTTAAAAAAATTCGTTAAATATGTTCACGAACAAAGCTCGCTAAGACTTGTTTGTTTAAAGCTCAATAAGCACTAAGCGAATCAAACATGAACACCGTTAATTTAAACGAATCAAACATGAACGCAAACAATAAACCTCGAATCAAACACGAACCGAACTTGAACAAGCTAATAATAAACGAACACAAACATGAACACTCACATACTCGACTCAGTTTGGTTCGTTTGCAGCCCTACTAACGCTGCTCAAATTCAAATCTCTAACTGCTAAATAAATAAGGGAATTTACCTACATATCATTTTATTTCATGTTATTTACATATATAATTCTTACAATTTTAATATTTCATGCATACCACTCATAAATCAAATATGATTGTAAAGAATAAAATATTAAAATTTATAGTGTGTTATGATTGATCGGAATGACACATTTAATATTAAAATTATATATGGGTGCTTACATAAAATATTAAAGTTTTATGTGTTAGATATATAAATAGCTTGAAATAAATTAAGTGGTATGGATGTAAATCCCCCTCAAAAAAATTGGCATGCAACTCAGCTTCGCCTTTTGACATGGAGCTTTGGCTATTAATAAGAGAATTTTGGTTCGAAATTTTTGTATATGATGTATGTATAAATTTAACTTAATCGCTCAAGTATCTCAAAAAAATATATATTGGCATATTATTTTCTAAGGTTTATTTAAATCAATGAGCTAAGAAAATAAAATTCAGTTAACTGAAAAACTATACATAAAAGAATTTTCAAATGTCATAATAGTAATGTTAGAATGCAAATTTAAAATAAATAATTAAAAAAAATCACTTAAGCTATTTCTTGTTGTTCATTAGGTTATTGGTTGAAAGATTGTGTTATACATTTGGTAAAGGTAGCTTAATTCCTCCTTTCAAAATTTATGCCTTGAGGCCACTTTAACCACACCAATCTTTTGGGGTTTTATTTGGGATAAATTTTTCATTGTTTTAGCATTGGTAATAAAAAAAATTTACTAGAAAATTGTTGTAAAAAGTAGTAAGAAAATAGTTTCAAACGAAGCCTAAAGGCGTTTGTCTAAAGCTATGGAGCAAAGAGATGCAAAGAGTGCAACTATTGAACCTCAAGTAAGAGGAGGCGCCCTTGCAAACCCCCAGCGAGCTCGACTGATGGAATTGTTGTCTAAGCCAATAGTACAACTAGATTGATCGACAAGTAGATTCCACACAAAACGAACATTATT
Source organism: Dendrobium catenatum (assembly GCF_001605985.2). Lineage (NCBI taxonomy): Eukaryota > Viridiplantae > Streptophyta > Magnoliopsida > Asparagales > Orchidaceae > Dendrobium > Dendrobium catenatum. Next base: position 125,961 of record NW_021319311.1, on the reverse strand, counting down.
GACATCGCGTTGGAGGATCTGACAATGAATGTAAATCCTAGATGTAACAAGAGAAATCATCAATTGCATGATTTTTTTTATTGTTGCAATGTTTATTTGATTTTTTCGCTCTTTATTGGCAATAGTCATTTTGAAATTGTGATTAAAATGATATTAAATATCTTTTGACACAATTTATTTCCCTTCAAAACCTCTGAAACCATCTTAAATTAATGGATTTGAACTTCAATTATGGTTGTACCTTTCCACCAACTATGAATGGCGACGGGAGACCCAAAGAAAAAACAATTAGCCCAATTAATGTCTCTATCTAGCTGTAACCAAAGTGATGTAGTGGATCGGCAAAAAAAACTGGATCTACTTCAAAAAATTCCCAATCCATGGACAAACATAAACCTAGAGGCTTAAATGAGAATTTTATTCATCAATCATCTTTTCCTACAACAATACTTACATATTTATATGCTAATAAGAACATTCTAGAAGCGAAAAGTAAAAAACTTGTAACAAACTATGATAAGCTAGTCCTAAGGAAAACCTAGTTTGAATTAGCCCAACCCAATCAAACCTAGGTAACATGTCTGAATGGCCTAATTAATTAACTAATCAGCTTGGGCTGCTTGACCTTGTGCACTTTTTTTCAGTTTATCATCTTGAGTTGACTTAATCACAATTCCATCTATAGATATTGTTGTAATATTACTATAATAAAAATACAAAATTTTATAGAATATTTGTGGAACTTCTCTCTTAATATTTACTTCCTATTTGATTGGAAAACAACAAGTATGAAGTATCCATAGTGATGAGTTATGTAGGAATCATGAGAGCGCGAGTATTTTTTTTTTAATGGTTGGTTATTTGTAAAAGATCTCCTCATATAAAAGCATTTCATACATGTTATTTGTCATGATAAATAAACTTTTTTTTTTCATGAAAATTTATTATTTTTAGATCTTCATGTAATTAGATGTATTAAGGATGATAGGAATTTAGGTTTTTAATAACAACTATATTACAAAAGTTTTTCTTTTATATAGTAGAATTAAAAAGGACATCCACAGTATGATATATGAGCAATACCTATTCAATTTAAGATTATTCAGATGAGGAAAACACGACTACTGCAAATAAGATCCAAATTAGGCAAGATTAACAATCAAGATTGATCAACTAAGATTAATCAAACTAAATATGAATTACTTATGAATAATAACGAGTGTAGTTGAATTTGAGTTATGTGATGGACAATATGATATCCTTATGTGCATTGATTTAACCCACGCCTAATTGGATTATTCTCTTACTACATATCTTGAGTTTTATGTGAACCAATGAGAGCAGCTTTTCACTGTTGACCTCGATTTTGCCCAGACCCTTGGTCAAAAGGTTGACTCGGTCAAATAGACCAAGCCAGACCCCAAGACCCTCTCCAATGGGTTCAGTGAGTCGAGTCGAATTTAACCCACGCCTAATTGGATTATTCTCTTACTACATATCTTGAGTTTTATGTGAACCAATGAGAGCAGCTTTTCACATATTCATGTATGTGGACCTTCGAAAGGGAGACCACCGCTACAGTAGAGTGTGAGGGTATACAACCACACCATGCACCCTGAGTGATAGAGACGATCGAAGGTTTCCGCGCTCTTTACAAGCGGACCAATAGAAGGGCATATTAGATCGTACATATGATCAACCATTGAGGATAGCGGCTCTCGCTAGCACACCCTGATGGGTGATAATATGCATGATCTGATCAGTGTTACAGGGTTTCCCCCACCCGATATATTAGCTCTAGTGGGATTTATTTGTTGTGAAATTGTATTTCTCATGGGTGTAAGCCCCCGTGGTTAATTACATCTCAGGTCGAAGTCCGAGAATACTCTCGATTAAGAATGTGATATCATTTTTACCAGAAAATGGATTGACACAAAGGGGAGACTAGGAAATCCTACTTAAGAGGAAAGAAAGGGTCCAAATAGGCTTAATCGATATGCATGGCTCATACCAACATCCGGAGAGATTAAGGCACCGAGAAGAGACTAGAGAAAAGGGAAACAATGAACTCAAAGCATGTAGAGATAAAGGATAGAAGTGGCGTCATCCATGTGGTGCAGATATATAGGATTTATAATCCCTAAAGAAACTGAACTTACCCACCGATGAGGCGTATTACAAGACACCAAATGTAGTAGTCTTGAACCCTAAATCTAAGGTGGGTTTAGTGTTCTTCCCAATACTAACACACATGTCCTAATTAATGCACCTGAGCTTATATCATGCCTGAAAAGAAATTAAGCTAACCACCTAAGCACATAAAATTAATGTTGTACAGTCTCTATGAAAGATGGGTAAGTAGTTTAATTTTTTGAAATTAAGGTTAACGTCTAGAGAGTTTATCAATTGGACTTATATTTATGTATGGTGAATGCTCTTAGAGCTAATATAATTAAATTTTGATTAAGTTGATTTTTAATATAATACATGCTAGTTGAAAAGACTTTCAAATCATGAATGCTTAGAATTTTAAAAAAATAAGCTTATAAAAATAATTTTTTTGAAAAAAAAATTAGACTTCCCCAGGTCTGACACCTCATACTCATAAGCCAGATTATTTGGACTTTAACCATGAGCTGGAAAGTGTCTTGTAGAAGGAGAAAAGAATGCATTAATATGCATGCGACCCCGGACGATTCCGACTATTCCCTAGGTCATTAGATTTCTATATTATTTAATTATTAAAAGTTTGAATATTAATTATGAGTATAAAAAGTTTTTTTTCCTAAAGAGCCTAGCAAAAATTAGGCTAAGCACATACAAGAAAAAAATCTAGAAAAATCAGATAAGTTCTACTATGCGCATAAAATAAACATATCAATATAAATCAACCTAGTAAAGTAAGAAAAGAAAGTCCATGACAAGTGCTGTATAAATATAACCCAGGGTATGTAGAAAAGTAATGGTGGTTAGGCCACGTACACCGATAATAACTTGGATTCTAATCCTAATGAATGACGCAAGTCTTAAAAGCCAAATATTTTATCTTCAAGTCAACATCTTCGAGTGGATCATCCTTCTCTGGATCATCTCCCTTTGGATCGTCTCATTCAATTCGGGCTCTATATGGTTCATCCTCTAGAAGGGTACCCAAATGACTAAGAAATTTCATATGAATGATCTTTTTTTTTCTCTTTGGATACCGAGTATTTGAAATATCTTGCTTTTAAAGACTTTCAACACTCTATATAAATTACAAATTTATATTACATTTAAAAATATAAAATCTAGACACATATTGAACCTGTAAGGTTATCCTAAGATAAACATCGCAAGCAATTTATATAACACAACCTAAGTAGTTTATATATAGAAATAAAACACATTGGCAATCACACTTGGCCATGCTATTTTAATTTGAGGAAGATTTAGTAATTTATGGAGCACCTGTAGAAAATGTCATTAGTTTTAAAGCTTAATGATTATTGCCCCCTATATTAGCATTGCACGAACATGATCATCTGTATAAGACATCATTAGTATCAAAGCGCCCTTAGCCCATGGGCAATCTAATGCACAAATCACATCACAAGCAAAGTATAGAAAGCATAATAATGAAATAAGCATCATATCAATCACAACACATCAGAATAAACAAAGTCAACCAACACTCATGCCACACACAGAGCATCACAACACAGAAAGTAGAAAAGAAAAATCACCGGCCTAATCCTATAGCTAGAAGTGGTTTCCTAGCAAATCTATGTGTGTGTAGTATACTCGTGTGGCCTTGGATAGTTCATATGTCAGGTAGTTAGTTCAAGTTGCTTCGAGTTCAAATTTGTTGAAAGCCAAAAGGGAAAATTTGGTTAAAGTTTAAGTATTAATGAATTGGGGTCCACTTTAGTTAATTTAATTTATGGACTCATTTTAATACTTAGGATAATGATCTTTAAAGTTTAAGTTGCCTTAATGAATTTAAGAAGATCCGAGATCCTCCTATAAGTTGTTAGGTTAAAGGGATCAAAAAGGTCACTAATAGAAATATGCTTGATTTGGAGGTCGTTCTAACATTTTAATCAAATATTAAGTATTAAGAGGAGTAATTAGGATTTGATTTTGCTGGATTTGAATTTTTCTAGGCCAAGTTATGAATTTTAGAAGATTTGGGCGATTAATAATTTATCAAAATTATTTAATTAGGGGTATTTTAGGGGTTTTGACCTAAATCAACTCCAAAAATCTTGAAATCAATCCCAAAGGTCAGAAATGATCTAAGAAAATGTTCCCAAATGCTTGAGGAAATTTTGAAATTTAAATATTTCTTAATTATTTATATAACGTAAAAAGGTAATTTTTAATTAAAGTTAAATTAAGACTTAAATTGAAGTTCAATTAAGGGGCTCTAATTATATAAGATTAAGAGTTGAATTCTGAAGAATTCAAAGTATTATGAGTATTTTTTTGAGTTAAAATAAAGTTATTAGAATTTTCTGAATTTATTGGGGCCTAATTAAATGTTAAATTAGGGTTAGTTAATTAAGGGGTTAAAAGCTCCTAAAAATTCATAAAAAATTCTAAGAGGTTTAGGATGTCGCTAAGTTCAAGTGTTTAAAGTTTCATGTTAATCGGGGATTTATCCTAGCTCCTAGAATTTTTCTAAATTCACTAGACATGTCCTTAATTATTATCATTAGGGTGTCCCTACGTTAATTAGGTTTAAAGCAAGTTTTGGACTAAACCTTGGATAACATGAAAGAAAATGCATAACAATAGTAGACACATTAAGTCCTTAGATCTATGAGGGCCTAAACTAGGTGCTTGTGCAAGAAAGTCCCTAATAAACTCTAAGGAGAGCGGCTAGAGAAAGAATAAAGCAAGAGAATCCCTAATAAACCCTAAGGAGAATATTTAAAGGCTCAAGGCCTAAGAAGAATGATCAAGATTGAATCAAGAGTTAATTAAGAGGGAGAGAGGGTGATTTAGACGGGCTTTAAGCCAAGAGAGCAAAAGGAAATGTGTTTAATGCATTAAAGGGCTTTAAATTGACCTAAATAGGTCAAACTTAACCATGTAAGACTTGGCTGACCAAGTTAAAGGTTGGCCCAGTCAACATGGTCAATTTGACATAAGGTGATCAGGGGTTGGGGCCAAGGAAGCTTGGAATTGTATTGAATTTGATTTTTTTTTCTCAAATGAGTCTAAATGTGTCAACCTAGGTTGACCCAAGGCAAGGGATTGGGCCCAATAGGTTGGGTATTACCCAGAGAGTCTAAGAGTGGAGAGAATTGAGCCTAAGAAGCTCTAGATTTGATTTGAAACCAAATTATAAGGTTTTAGGTTAATTTGGGTCAACCCAGGTTGACCTGGTCAACTAAGTTGACCCAGGGCCTGGGTCAGGGATTAGCAAACCTGGTTTGATCCACTAAACACAAAGGAGGTGGTCTTGGGGCATGGCTTGATTAGTTTGACCAGGTCAACCCTTCGACCCAAGGGTTTAAGCAAATGGGTGGTCAACATTGCCTAATCATTTTTTGATGCCTTCATATGCATACATAGGTTGATTATATGAAGAACTTTAGAAAATTACTCCTCTTTGATGGTGCTTGACTGCTTGCTACTTATGGCGGCAATTATTTTGGTCATCATAATAGCTGTGAAAAAGGTATTGCACATTATGATAACAAGTTCATTAGCATATGGATATGTATTTTTTTCATACTATCTAGGGATACCATCAACCCTATTATGCACTAATGCACATATGCAGCTTCTATTACATTTACAATGACCACGTATAGCAATCAGGCTTGGAGTTCATTGGTGGTGCTTTTACATTATTTGGGATAGCTTTCTTGTAGATTTACTTTTCATATAGCCATCATAATTTTATTTTCACTGTTTTTGTTCTTGTTCTTTTTTCACTTCTTTTCAAAAACTTTTGTGATGGAAAGCAACTTTTGTAACGAAAAGCTAAGGGTTTGTTTGGAATGGATTCAACTTTTTATAAAAGTGATTAAAAAGTTATCGTGAGGAAAAGAAAAATTTTAAAGTTTTTATAAAAAGTATATTCATATTACAAAATTTCTTGAAAATAGAGAAAAAGTAACATTAAAATGGAATTTGTGATTGCAGTTTAACAAGCAAAGACGTAAGAAAATTGCCTCAAAAGAAGTCTAAAATACTCTCCCCACAACTTCACAACTAGTGGTATCAAAATAGGATTTTGAGTTGGGTTTGGGTCCAACCCGAAACTAACTCGCCTTCAACTAATCTGCTTAGTTACTGACCCGATTAGCTAAACGGATCACGAACTCAAACCCGAACCCGACCCACTAACTCAATTGGAGTGATGGGTGACCGTGCACGAGCGAACGAGTGATGTAGGGCGAGTGGGCGAGCGGGAGCAGTACAATGAATGGTGCGAGGGCAACGGAGTTTAGGGTTGCTTTCAAGGTTTTAGGTCAGAGCCCCACTTGAAATTGCATTGCGGTCATAATATGAAACATGTATCTGACCCAATATTCAAATACATAAGAATTATGCAATATGTATGTAAATCCTGTAATAATTTTTCCAACTTAAATATCATACTTTTTTTCTATTTGGGAATACTTCCAAAAATAGTTATATATTTTATTTAAGTACTAATTAACTCAAAAGAACTTAATCAAGTTAAATTCCAGTCATTCATCAAGTGCCCATAAACCCTAAACAACAATTTGTTATGTTGTGGCTCATGGCAGCTCTTTTAAATAAGCAGGAAAAAAAAAAAAACCTACCCTTAGTTTGACTTATCCTAAAGAAATAATATAGACAATTATCTATTTATCTTATCCCGAGCCTGTGGATATAATATAAAATTAATATATAATACCTATCCAAAACTCTGGACATGCACCGAACAATAACCCATTAAACCTGCATGGCTGCATGCCTGTCACTACTTCATCTAAACACATTCAGTTCATCTTGATTTATTTTTTGAGAGTTTGAACTATCAATTAAGAAATTTTAAATTTAAATATTATATATGAAATTTATGTGTGAGTCCATCTTAATAACCTAAATGTCTTTAAAAAAAACCATGCCTTGACTGAAACTCCTTAAATTCTGTTGAAAGGTAATCCCAATAATCAAACGTCAACAATATAACAATATAGTTCTAAAAAAATATTTTAAATAGTGAGAAGAGGTCACAAATGAGAGAGATTATTTCGTGCAGAGTCCGGATGAGAAAGTACTGTTCGGACTGTGAGTGTGCACATTGTACAAAACAGTGTGTACACAATTTAAGTCAAACTGTGTACAAAAATTGTACACACTGTTTGTACACTCACAATCCAGATGATTCTTTCCCGTTTGAACTCCGCACGGAATAATTTCTCCACAAATGAACCCTACTCTCTGGCTTTTATTTTTGTTTTATTTGAGATTTTTTTAATTCAGTGAGACAAGATGATTTCTTTTCACTAAGCAGGATTATAGCTCAATTTAAAAAATAAGATTTTTTTTTTTAATTGTTTCGATCATATAACATTAAAATTAAGTTATTTTGACAGAACTCTCATATAGAGCTAGATAAAAATATTACAAAATATATTTTAAATCTTATCAGAACATGTTTTCAAACTATATTTTGAAAAATACTTAAATATATTCAATGCATACCTAGAATAAAAAAATTTTTGTCAAAATAAATAACAACTATATATATAATTCTCCATTTTAAAATATGTTATTTAAAAAAATAAATTTCTGCCAAATCCTCTCCCGGAGCAGCTCCACATGTCGCTCCTTCCGCCTCGTATTTCACTAATGCGCATCCATCTACCTTCTCTCCACCCCACCTTCCGCCAATCCCAGCCCTCCATTCCATCTCCTCCTTCCTCAATATCTAGCCCAAGTCAAATCCTTGACAGCATAACACCGAAGCTACCAACCCCGAGAAGCCAGAGCCATTTGTCCCATTCCATCGACACGTGATCTCCGGCCCACCGCCTCCGCAAATCCATTCCCTCCCTCCGCCAACCGCCACCCATATCTCCCCCTCCCCATGCACTTGCTGCGTAGGCCCCGCACCGCCCCATCCCACCGCGTGCCCGCCCCTCATTCGCTCCTACCGCCCATATAACTACGTGTCGCCCAACCCCACTCCACGTACCCGATCCCTTTCCACACGCGCCGCCCTCTTTTTCTTCTCTAAAACCCACCCCATCACCGGCGCCGCGGCCACCCAGCTGCCATGTACGAGTCCGTCGATGTCGCCAAAACCCATGAAATCCTGGCCCGATTCCGGCCCATCGCCCCCAAACCCCAGCTTGCCCCTGGCCAGTTCCCTGCTGCTTCCACCCACACCCCCGCGTTCCAACTCCGCTCCCGCCGCTGCCGCTTCCGCAAGCGCGACCGCCCCCACCTCCCCGCCAAGCGCCAAAAAACCCCCACCTTTTTCCCTTTTCTCACTGCTTCGCCGCCGACAACCAAAACGCAGCCGCTCGTGGAACGCGACCTACTTCAGAAGCTTCAAGAACCCAAAATCATCGCTCCCCGACCCGTCCGGCCCGTTGGCTCCAGCATCAGCGTGGGTACCATAAACGAGCTAGCCGGATTCTCCTCGCCTCAGCCCGCGGCTCCTTTGAGCCCCGAGGAAGTGGAAGAGGAGGTGGAGTCCGAGACACTTCCAGCTGTAGTATCCGACTATAAAAACAGAGTGCGGCTGGCGAACTCGGCGTACAAGGAGTTGGTCGGCCAGCCGGAGTGCATGTGGTTGGACTCCATGGTTTATGGCTCCGAATGCAAGGGGTTCGGTCTTCGACCGCTTTCAAGGAGGATTAATGGAGAGGTAATGCTCGAATTCCCAGGCGATTCGGCGAGGCCTCCGCCATCGTTGAATGGGTTTTCATGCAGGGTGAAGATAGAGTGGGCATGCAATGGCCGGAAGGCTTTTGTTGACGCGCCTTGCGATGTGATTCGAGTTTACTGCGAATCTAAGGAATATCTTTTCACTTGGAAATTTCATATAGGTGAAGCTTATAGAACTGGTTACGTATCTTAGATAATCTGCGACGATAGATCTATCTCTCTGTTCTGTTTCTTACCTTGGTTTACTTTGCTTTGTTTTTTTTTATTAAATATGAAGATGTACATGATCGGATCAAGCTGATGTGATCATATTAGAACATATGTAAGCGAGAGCAGCTGTAGATATGTATAATTAGTATAGATATGGTAAGTTTATATCTATATTGTATAATTATACTGATGAAAAAAAAAAAACTCTTTTTTTGGAATGATCGGTGTTGTTTCTGGGCTTTCATGCAAGGCTATATATGAATTGAAAGGTGTGTAATTCTAAAGTTCTTCTGCTTAAATGATAGAGCATGCATTCTCTTGTAATCCATTACAGGAATTTGTATGGTTCGGCATGGTAGAAGAACTGTAGGGGTTGCAGCAACCTGCGTACTGCATGCGGAAGATGCAAAACTTGTTCAGAGTTAAATTTTAATAATTGCATTTATGTGTTCATATCTCTTAAAATATATAATTATGAAGGCTGAATATGCTTGGTGTTTGTTTTTTCTCGAAAAAATTATGTTGGGCTAAGATGCTGAGATCATAGCCCTTCACTTACAGGTCATATACGACAAAAGAGTTGCATGAATTTTTCTATTTCCATCACTCTCTATTTCAGGACACCTTATGTAGCTCTACATCCGGACGCCAATAAAATGTCGTCACGTGCTCTTACTCTTTACCGTGCGGCACCCGACGACCCGAACTCGACCTGGACCGGAACCCAAAATTGCTATGTACAGACCAGGGTATTGTTAGGTTTTACTCGGTATTGCTCGGTAGCGAGAAATATCATTTTGTCAATACCAATACTTAGCAATACCGAGCAATACCTAGCAATACCGAGCAATACTCCAATTTTGCTAGGTATTGCTTGGTATTGGTCTTGACAGAGTGGTATTTCTCGTTATTGTCAAGCAATACCGAGCAATACCTAGCAATACCGAACAATACCTTGCATACACGAACATAGCAATACCGGGTTCTCGTTCCGGGTCGGGTCGTTGGGCCGTGCGGTAAAGAGTAAGAGCACGTGGCAATATTTTATTGACGTCCGGATGTAGAGCTACACCAGGTGCCTAGACCTAATAAAAATTCCACTGTTTGATAATATCTCAGCTCGCGTTATCGGTCTAAAATAAGGCTTAATAATGACAATATCTATGCCCAATTAGCATCTATTCAAGGTTATTGGTTTTATATTTTTAACTACTAATCTTTGAATTTGTTCATTGGTGGTTGTTATATGTTATAATAGGAATGTCACCAAAGAAAAATATAGGTCCAAAAAATGAATAACTTATGAATCATTTTGTTTTGAGATCAAAAATTTAATACATGTTTCTTATGCATAGAGATGTCTACTCTAATTATACATATAGAGATACATTACACAATGGGGTGACATACAAAGCTATGTTATAATTGATAAAAAAAATTAGCTTGGTTGATTCTTTTGGTCATCTTGAAAAGGATGGGAAAACTCTAGTTTTAATGAGGAAGAATACAAGCTCAATATGCTAAAAGTTTCATGTGAGAAGAGAGTAAAAGTTCAAATAAGTGTAGATTTTGATATGTTATAGTAATAAAGATGATCATCCTAGTATAATGTTTGGCTAAAAAAGTTGAATGGAAACTCACCAGCTTCACTAAGTGATTAGAATTCATCTAATATATATACAAGGAGAAATTCAATTAAATTAAGCTATAGTTATCATGATTGTGCTTTTCCACGTGAAATACAATATGTTTGTATTATACTTAATTGTGATTGCATTTTATTGTATAAAAGTTGTTGTTGTTTTTTATTTTATTTTATTTTATGGTTGTTGTGATTGTATCAAAACTGCAATGTATTGTGTTATAACTATTAACATTACATTACATTATGTATCAAAATTATATTACGTTGTATTGTAGGTGCTTACGTTTATCTGAAATAATGCCTATAATCAAACATATTGTTTTAAATGTAATTGTTAGTTGTGATTACACTCCGATTTAATTGAATTCTACATAGAGCAGTTGCATAATGTTTGACCTACCTTTAGTAAAGGAATGATCCTAGACTTTCATTGGATTTGTCTCATCGAGCCGCTCGATTCGACTATAAGCATGTTATGTTTTGAAACTGTTTGTTAATCCAAATTGTGGTTTGAACCTTCCAACAACACTTCGGGTCTTTGATTCGGACCCATTTGGGCTCAAATTGAGTTGAATTTGGTGTCGTTGGGTTTGTATTTCTGAGACGCTCAGTTTGACTGTAAGTTTGCTGAAATCGGAGTTCATATGATCCCATATTTAATTTTTGCCTCGAGATTCGTGCCCGATCAAGATAATTAATAGCTAACACATCACTTGTACAGGTCTAAATGCAACCATTCTTTCCAACGATGATAGTACTCTACATAATATGAAGGAAGGATATGAAATAAAAATCATATGCTCAAAAATAAATCATATGTGTGTGTATAAACATACATTGGTACGATGTTTTTTCTTTTATTTTTATTATTTTCATTATATGTAGAAATTTTGAACGGTAGTGTGTATGGCACAACCAAAATGGAGTGTGTAACACCGCTATCTTATATTAAAGTCATCACTCCTGCCTTTCGGCGTACTTAGCCCCTTATTACTCTCTATTTTGTATGTTGAATCTTTAATTTTGAATTGGGATTACACCATAAGTTATAATTTAAAGGAAAGCCCTTTGGCTCACCCTCTCGTATATGGTATCTTACTCCTTCCAACCTGAATTATTTTATAACTAGCTTATCTTTATTGCTTACATAGGAATGTTACATGCATCATGTAACAATAATATTATTTTCACTTATGAATGAAATGATGTATAAAAAAATGGAAAAATCTACCAAATATGTAATATCTTTAGAAATTCATAAATATCATTTTGCCCAGTGAAATTCAAAAATATACCAGCCTAAATACTCGTATTGATGATATATATCGCATACCAAAAGTTATGTGATAAAAGTTTGTCAAAAATCAAGATATCACAACTTTTGTAAGTTTTAACAAAATTAAAATACAAAAATACAAAATACATAAAATTATTGAAATCAAAAGTAGGGCAATGGTAGCCTACCTTAAGATGAATAATTTTTCTAACATGATCGGCTGACAAAAATTGCTACATGGCCTCCAAGCCTTATGTTTTTTCCTATCCCTTTATTTTCTTCTATTATTTTTATTTTCTGCTTACTATTAAGCGAAATGAATCAGAAAAAGACTTTCATGGATTTGTGAGTGGATTAGGTTATTTTGAAATAAAATAATATGAAGGATACAAATTTAATCATGCAATTTGTTCAGTTTTCAGTATAAATTTTATATACTTGAAATACTTTTACAATTCGTTTAAATAATTTATTTATTACACATGGTTTGCTTTCCCAATAGCACTACACAAACGATCTACTTCATAAATATGGCACGATGGAAAGAAAGTCAACAACTGACTACTACTACCACCTTGAAGTAGGAGTGTCAATTTTTGACACGATTCGAATCCAATCCGGAAAAATTTGGATTAGGGTCAACCCGAACCCGAAACGGGCTGGGTTCAGGTTCAACAAATCAACTCGTTTTAAAAATTGGGTCTGGTTCGGGTTGACTCAGCAACCCGAAATTGATCCGAAAATGACACGAAATTAACACGAAAACTTCTATTTGACACTAAAACCCGAAATTGACCTGTTTTGACACGAAAATCAAAGATTGACCCGATTTTGACCAAAAAAACTAGCAATTTTAGGTCAACTTCAGGTCATTCGTGCCGGGTTGGGTTGACCCGAACCCAAATCGGGTCAGGTTTGGGTTCGGAAACTTGACCCGTTTTTGAAAACTGTTCGGGTTCGGGTTGACCCGAATATTGCCGGGTCAATTTTGGGTTTGACCTGAGCCCAACCCGTTGACCCGAATTGACACCCCTACCTTGAAGGTACCCTCATCTACTTCAACACTCCCAAATCAACTCCCCTTCACTACAATAACATTTCAACAATGTCAATCACAAATAATCCAATATTCCATGTTTACACAAAACTATATAAAATTTGACTATCACTTTATAATAAGGAGAGAATATTCTGTTCAGATGCTGAATGTCATCCGGAGACCAATCAGAATACGTCATTCCAGTAGTATCGAGCCGGGTACCAAACAAGGGGTGACGTGACGCATTCTGGTTGATCTCCAGACGGTGTTCAGCGTCCACACAGAATAATTTCTCCTTTATTTATATTATATCACATTGCTACATCTTGATATTAACACTCAATATTAGGTTGCTGTCCCTTTTATTTTTATTTTTTTTTTCTGTTTTTCACCGAGCTCCTATCCACTTCAACAAGATTTTACACTAGTGTTGTTAAACAGTTTTTAGGGTCTAATTTTAGAAGGATTTAGTACATCAGAATTTAGAGGACTTATTACAGATCTCCAAAAACGTAGTCCTGGCGTGGTAACCCCGGGAACCAACCCACCATAGGCCCAACGGCCAGCATTTTCTTTCGACGTCCTGCGGAACGGGGAATTTGTACTAGCCTCTTCAACGTATCAGAGCACCACATCGGCGACCCTTGCTCTTCCATGCCTAGAATTCGACTTGGCTACTCGTATTCCGCGGTGCCATGACGTTGTTCTTGCTCTAAACGTTACTATATTTCATTCGTGGAAACCCTAGTGTTGAGGCGAGGGGTTTTTCCTTATCTTCTGGGTTGCTGGGCTTGGAGCGTATTTTCTTGATAGTACCGCTGGTAATCCTTGTATTTACAGCTCTTCCCTTTAATCCACTTGGATGATTATTATTACCTCAGTTAAAGAATGAATCAATTCCCAGCTAGTAGTTTATTATGCTTTATTTGGCCCGCAATTTATGTATTAGGCGTTGACTTAGAAGGATAGGTTGGTTGAAGAAGATAGGCCCAAAATAATGTGCTGGAGATCAAGTAGTAAGCAGATGAATGAGCGGACATGATTCTAGCTTGGTAGAGGCTTGAGGAAGAGCTGTTTTTATTGTTAAGTTACTGTGTATTTTACTGCAAAACCCTTGTTTTGGTAAGAAATAAGCATATTCTGGATATAATTTAACACTTATTAGGAATGAATGGGGGATTTGGATACAGAAAGTTGACCCTGAGTAGCGGCAATAAAGTTAATGGTATTGATGATTCTAATGATGATGCTCATATTGCTGCAGATCTCCTACAAGTAGCATAGGCTTAGCATTTAAGAATAATGAGAATAATATTCCCTTGTTCTTCATTTGTCTCATAATTGCAAGCTTTTTGTAGGTTTGATATGCACTTGTTCTAACAATATAGGGTTGCTCATTATTCTTTTATTTTCGATAAGAACTAATTTATGGTGAACTTTTGCCTACCAGGTTGTGCAGTTGTAATCCAAAACCTATCAGCTCACTTTCAACTAAATTCAGATATAGTTAAAATAAAAATATCCCACCTAGAGGGGCTATTTTGAACAATTTATCATTCCTTTGAAGTTCAAATTTACAAATATCATTAACCTTCTACCCTTTTGTTCTCCAGTCAAGTTATTGGGTGTGGTTTATTCACTATTTTTTTATTATCTTGTTCTTTAATTGGTAATCTAAGATGCTGTTTTTCAAATTTTCCTTTTCCAAATATAGGCACGAATCAGCCACTTTCATGTCATCTTCTTCAACTTTAATCCACTATCACAATGTTCACATGATTATTAGCATCATGTCGAGCTTATCCTCCAGTTCAGGATCTATACCACAATATCTGAACTTGTTTGACATTTGAAAGGACCTATAAGGCATAGTTAATTGTATATATTAGAAGTTGTAAAATTTAAGTTTAAAATGAATAGACATATATAAATATGTAATAATTCAAATGTTACCTGCAATTTATCTTTCCACCATTCATCTGGTGCATCAATAGTTTTCCTTATAGGATCCCAACCCAATCTAGTTGAACCTCGCTTCAACTCCTTCAATAATTTCCAATCCTTTTTTAGTTGATCCCATTTATTTTTTAATTGTGTTTTGTCATACTCTCAAACCTTTTTTCTCCTGAAAATATTTTATTAAATTCGTCCAACCCTCTTTATTGAAATTCGTGGTTCGACGATTCCCTATTTCAATTTCCTTCAAACATAAATCACAAAAAATAATTTTCACATTGCGTTCCCATGTTGCAGATGGTCCCCCATCCTTAGGTTTACCCATCGTAAGTCCTAAATATTGCATATTAAATTAGTATTTATATTTAGTTTGCTAACAAAAAGAAGAACATTAATGCTTATAGTAAAGAAGAAATAGTTTGAGCAGTAGGAATTAGGAAATTTTAAAATTTATAAATGTTTGTGTGTCGGCTATGTATTTAATATTTAAGAAAGAAATTAAGAGATATATAAGAGGTGTATATTTCCGAATAATAATATTGATTATTTTTCAAATTATGTGAACAAACAATATAAATTTGTTAGAGTAATATATGTTTGTAAGTATGTTGAATATAGTCAACTTGTGTTAGTAATCAATAAAAAACATACAAGAGCAGAACTTCGCGAGATGAAGCAGAGAAATGTCTTATATAGCGGAACTTCGCGAGGATGAAGAAGACAATCGGGTAATTTGCAGATAATTGTAAGGGCATTCACATATTTCTCTTAGCTTCGAACAACAGGAAGCAAGCGAACGCGGGAGGCTTCCTTTTAACAGGAAAAGCAACCGCGGGACGTGAAAATTTTAAGAATGAAGCACGATCACATAACCCCAAGCCACCTCTCGGTTACATCTCCTAACGCATAACAGAGAAAAAGCCGTCCCAAACACACCCTTAGCTTCCCTCTTCGGCTTCAAACGAGTCGCTTGCCACCGTCTGTCGAGGATTTACTTTTCCTCTTATGCATTTATTTGTTGCTATTCTGTTTCGTATGAAGTAGAGTTCTGAAAGAGTTGATGCTTCTCGGCCTCCTCTTCCTCCTCTGACGTTGTTCCTGTCGAATAAGAAGTCGTGTTGGGAGCTCACGAAGGAATGATTTTCTTCCCTTTTGCGCGCTTCTTTGGTCCGATTTACGAAATCTGCAAAAAGATCAGATTTATGAAATTCGGGATTTAGGGAAAAAATGGCGAAAACGCTGTGAAGTAGAGATTAGACTTACCGTGAGATTTAACGTTATATTTTTTGGCGGTTGGCAGGATTTAGCACAAATTTTGCCTAAATTTTTGCCTAAATCCTGCATCCAAACAGGCCCTAAGTTGTCTCTTAGGACTATTACCTTTCTTCACGTTCCAATTTAGTAATTTTTAGACCATAGTTTTCAGTATTTTGATCTTGAATTTAGAGGTGTTATTGTATCTCTCCCCTCAAGAAGTTTCTGTAAACAGACTGTTTTCTAGTAGATTTAGTGTATATTTAGGTTATTAAAATGGCGCTCCTTTAGCAGAAGTGACAATCCTTATATATATTGCAATTCATTATGATCTTAATTTGCATGTTAGAGTATGCAAGTTGTTTAGCTGAAAAAGTATAAATTCCTTAATCTGTTTATGATTCTGTCAGAAATGGATGACGAGGGGCTTACAAAGGAATTATTGCAGAACCGTATCGAGCATCTTGAGCATGGTACACTTTCTAATGACCTTTAGATAGCTCTTGTCGAACTTGTTAAGACTTCTTTCTTTTGAGGCATAGTTCTTTTTTTTGATTTTATAAAAGCGAAATAGTGTTGATTTATTGCTCGGTTAATATAAGTTGCTGTCCCATAAAATTAGGATAAGGCTAAAGATGATGATGATGACTTATATGATCTAAAATTGGAATTTATGGTTGTTTGCGGAACAAATTTCTCTGGGCATGAAATTTTCACTGCAGTATGTCTGGTTGCCTATTAGAGCACGTGAAGATAGGATGGAATCAATTTGGTAGGTCGGACAATATTAAACATCCAGAAACATTTGAGGAAAAAAATTCCCTGGGGAAGGAATTAAAGCGTTAAAAATTGAATTGAAAATTGATTTTACTTACGTTATGCCATATTTGGTTGAAACTAAAATTTGCCAATTTATGAATTATTTCTTGTTTTGTATGGTTATTTTAAAAATTTAATGTCATTTGGAATTTCTGATCATTTTTATGTCTATCATTGTTATCTTAAATATTTGCTAATGAGTTATTCAGCCTGCTATATAATTAGGGTTTCTTAAGATAAAGTTTAATGTGTTATGTTATGATTAATGGTGGGTAAAATATAATTTTATGTTTGTGAGGTCCTTTAAGTTTAAGAGTGAAGCTTGAAAAAGAATCAGTGCTCCAAAGTTTAATGTTTTTGGACTTTCCGATCATTTTCATGTTTGTGATTATTATGTTAAATATTTGCTATTAAGTTTCCTTGTTAGTTATTCAACGTGCTCTGTAATTAGGGTTTCTTCAGATAAAGTTTTTTTGTGTTATGATTAATGTTGGGTAAAGTGTATTTTCCAATGATGCGAATTCCTTTTAAGTTTACGAGTGAAGCTTGAAAAAGAATTAGTGGAATCACCTTTCATCAAGTTTACACTTTTAAATATCTATATCTTAATCCTTCTGCTCTTCTATTTTCCTTTTCCCTTACTATTCAGTATCTTTCTATGCATATTATTTCTCCTTTGACCATCTTTTTTTAATCTACAAAGCCTTCCACATTAATTCCCCGCATCATTTAAACAAAAGACAAAAAAATTGTCATGCTTGTAATACTGAGATGAACATTGGAGTTGATTGCTACTGAATTGGTATTGCTAACCTTTTGAACTTGATAGTGAATAAACGAATCTCTTCAAAGGACAGTCTTCTAGCTTTCCTGTGCCACAACTTCTTTGCATGTATATTGGGTTTATCTTTATGCCTATATTCATGTTTTTTTTCATTTTTATTGCGTTTTTTTATTTATCTTTTATTAATATAACTTAGTTTTAGTACCCATCTATTTCTTCTTTTATAATAAACTTTCTTGTTTTTACATTAGTTGAATTATTCATGGAAATACATTGTTTTTCTCTAATCTGTTTCGTGTTTTTAACTTTTTTCCAATTTTATATTCCAGTAAAAATGTGGATTTAATAATGCTGCATCTTACTGGCCGTTTGATAGGGTTATCACCGGGGTTGAACTGGCTGAACTATAATAACCTTATACTTGGGTAAATATCAACTAAGCATCAAGTTTGATCTATGTACTTGTAGGGTTTCTTAATTTCAGAAATTCACCATTAAATTCGTGCAATGTGAAAGAAGATATCTATTGGTCATTTAAGTAGATAAAATCACAAGATTACTTTTTTCAAAATGTCTTGCAGGTTTTGTTGTGTCATAACTTGTTTCATATTGGTATTGGGCCTTTTTTATTTCATTTATTCTTTACTCTCTTAAAAACAGGAAATTTAATTTATGTGCCTCATAATTGTTATAGTTGGCCAAATATCTACACTCTTATAGAATTTTTTTTGGAAGTTCCTTTTGGAAAAAATTATACCTCTTATATTTGTGGATTATCTATTGAAGTCCACGAAGAATGAAAGTGGTTCCAATAAGGTTTAAGCAAGTTGTTGACATGATTCAAACAAGGTTTGAAAAGCTTCAACTAATTTTGAATTAGTCTAAGATTCTAACATATTTGAACAAGGTTCCGATATAATACGAACATGATTCCAACAATTTCTTGAAGGAAGATTCGAACAAGGTTTGAAAAAAAGGTCAAAGTAAAGTTTGAGTAAAATTCTAATCTATTTGAACAATGCACAAACATGTTTGAAAGATGATACGAGCATGGATGGAGCAATGTTGTATATGGTTTGAACAAGCTATAACACAATATAAAGTTGATGCAAAAGAGTGCATTCATAGCAATAAGGTTGATATAGTCAATTGCGATCACAATAACTGCAATACAACAGACTATTTAACTTTAATACATTAGTGTGTAATCACAACAACAATAACACAAACAAATTATAACATTGATACAATAAAGTGCAATCGCAATAGCAAAAACCCTATCTAATATAACTTGATATTATAGGTAATCACTATGCTATTAACACAATAAGCTATAGCTTTAACATATCAGGTGTTGTCACAATAGTAATAGCTTACCTATAGCACAAAAAAAATTGAATTTAAGCCATTTATTATAATGAATGAATGGATAAAAATATAAATATACATCATTTATCTAACTAAATGAATAGATAAATAGACTTAATTTAATATCATTTGCAATTAGCTTAATTGCACAATTTAATATTTTCTTGATATCTACCTATGTAACTATGGAGTTATATTGTTATAAAAGAAATTTACGCACAGTTGGTCTCTGTAGAATGGTATACGATTATGTGGAATTTTCAGATGATCTTTCTTTGAAGTAGATGCTGTGTTGTGTCACGTACATTCCATAATCTTTGTTTCAAAAAAAGATATAAAGTACTTATTAGATTATATGTGTAAGTGCTACATGAAATTTTGTTGAGATTTCAAATGGTTTACCTCACTGTAAACCCGGAGACCTCATTGGAATAGGCTATCCTTTACTTCCAAGGAGATTTGGATGAGGCAAAGTTTTCTTTGTGTTCAAATAATGTTGAGAACTCAAGCAATCTATGGAAGTAGTTGCAAAGACAATTTATCATTTTCTATAGTCTGCATTGGAATGTAAGTGGAGTCAAAATCATATAATTTCATGCTCTTTATATGCAATGAGATCTCACATATTATCAGATAAACTTTGTTCTTGTTCATTAAAGAATATGTGCGATCTGCATCAACCCAAGACTTTGGAAACTTTGTTCATATTATTATAAGATACATAAGCACAGCTTCAGGTCACTTAAAAGAATCCTTCCTCTTCAACCTGCATGCATAGATTGTTGCTCTACAATATTGATTGAATAGCTAATAAAAAATAATGTTTGATCTACAAGTCTTTGGATATAAAGGATTAATTCTTGTAAACATTTGGTGAGAAATCTATGCAATTTGGTGAGAAATTTATGCCATTAACATAGTAATATAATTTTTACCTTATTATCTAGCTATGTTGTGCGTGTACTTTACTGTTGAAACAACGCTGCAATTCTATTGCTTTATCCTCTCTCTCTCTAGAGTTGTCTTTTATCTTGCTAATCAAGCTTTGAAGAAAGATAATGACTTTTCAACAACCGGTCATAGGAGATTAATTAATGGTGCATGAATTTATTGGCTTGTACCCCTTTCTTGATTGATATGTGAAATCCTCAATGAAAAACTTCTTATTCTTCATTCATCTTTTCATATAATCTATTAGCTTTACTTCATCTCTAGTTATAATAAAGCTAACTTCTATTGTATCTTTCACCATATTATCTGTACATACAATAGAAAGAGATGGGCTGACATCTCTTGTCTTGTGCACATCACCTTCTATCTTTGAAGGAATGACAATATGACATAATCAATGGAAAGGACCACCATGCTATCCTCCTCCTCCACCTCATCCTCTACCTTACTATAAATGGGTGCTTCAGTAGTAAAGGATTGCTCTCTATCCTCTTTATTTCTATTCACCTCCATCTATATATAACTCTAGACAAAATTGCTTAGAGCATTTAATTTCAGTACTACTTTGGCTGATTACTCTCTAATCGAAGTTATTTGTTCTTCAACTCCCTAGCAACGGCAAAAACTCGCTTCAACTACTTGAATGAGAGCATAAACTAACTAACAAGTGATTGATCTTCAGTTCTCTTCTACTTTTTTCCTCATTGTGATCATCACGCTTGCCTACAAAATGTGTGATGGTCACCTTCTTCTTCACAAACTGAATCAGAAGAGGCTGAGATTTATAGAAGTCCTCTTCATCATTTCTATGCACTTGTCTGGAGTTTGTAATTAACTACAAAAAATTAATTTAAATCAGACTTTAAAGGTAATATACAATATTAATTAATAGCACTTAAAATCTAATACTTTACTTATCCCTGTTATTTTTGTTCATGAACAATGGCAAAAGATCATGTAGTGGGATAAAGGTTTGTTTTTGTTGTTCTAACAATGGCAAAAGACTTTCTCAATAAGTATTTTGTTCGTCTTCTAGCTCAATATCCTTGGTGCTCTCTCCATGATACTCTGTACATTTTCTCCTTAGCTTTGGGATAGCTTCATGAGCCCATATTGAAATACTGCGGCATATCCATTTGATTAGGCACTGGGTTGGGATATTTTTGTTTAGGGTAGTGGCCTAGTGCATCATATCCTTATTTAGCCTTTTCAGAGTTCTCACCTATGACATCCTACATCATGAATATCCAAAAAAAATTTTCTTCACCTACAACCAAAACAAACATCTCAGTAAAAATAATACTATACTTATTATGGTTAAGTAGAATACCATCTACAAGATTATATAGACTTAATTGGCACACTTCATCCCTATTATTGCACAACAGGAATGGCTTTTATAGTTCTTCATTTGTAAAGTTCTCGTCTCCTTCTAAGTAATTATCAATTAAAATAGTACTTCTGCTCTTCTTGTGAATTTCTCTTCAGATGAAATTTCTCCAAACCCGACCCCTAGTGATCTAATCAAATTCAACAACTTGAAATCTTGTGTTCTTATCTCTATTATTGAACGCAATAGATTACCTCCCATTCTCTTCATCATCAATATTTTTAGTAGCACTTAATGAATTAGGGCTCTAGAGAATCGCTGCTCAGGGGCTTTGAAAAGATGTCTAAATGAGGTTTTCTCAGCTCTTCCAATAAGATGACATGCCTAAAATTATTTAACAATTTTATCCATTACACCCTTTGCTTTGCTTTGTATTTGATCCGAACAGTATAATAGATAAAAAAATAGAACAGTATAATAGATCTCTTCAGATATGATTAGAGTGGCCATCTGTTAGTGGGACTGGCTTACGGGCGAAACAAGAGAAAAGCTCTGCCTTTCTGCATGCCGACAGAGCCGCTGAAGCGAACAGACCATTTTTGGAAGGATTTTTGAGGGATTTAGGAGGGAAATTTGAATGTAGGGATTGTTTAGGGATTTCCTTTTGATTTGTATGCATTAAATACTTTGTTTTCCTAGGGTTACGCCATCTTGAATTTGGCTGAAATTTGAGATCTCCTAGATTTAGGTTTTTCTTTGGGCTCTAGCGTCGTCTAGAGATTTGAGAGAGATCGATCCTCCTCTCGAATAGAGGATCAATTGTATCTTGCTATTTTCCGTTTCCCTTTTATCAAATAATACAAATTATCCACTGTTTTTGTGATTTTGTGCTGATTTTTATGGAGAATTCTTGCTGTTTTTTGAAGATTGATAGGAAATACTTGAGATCTATAAGTGTTTCCTATCAAATTGGTATCAAAGCAATTCTTGTGATCATTGGTGGGCTGTTTTTTCAAATTCCAGTGGCTGTTCTGGGACTGCTAAAGAAGGAAAGTGCTGTCTTTTTGAAGGAAAGATCCATATTTTTTTGTCTAAAAAAATTCGGAGAACGATGACGACCAAAAAAAGTGGACGCTTTGGAGGAGAGATGAACCAAATCAAAACCACGATGGAGGACAGAATTTCTTCCATGGAAGGGCAAGTTGCGGACTTACGGGAGATGATGAAGAAGATGTTAGAATTTCACAATCAATCGGCGGTTTCCATGGCGAGAGGGCCAGAAGGACATAATACAAATTCAAAAATCCGTAAGGATGAAGAGGTGGTAGAGATTGTAGAGGGAGAAATGAGAGACCCCATATGGAGCCTTTCCAGAGGGAGGATAGAGGGGATAGGTTTGGGGAAAGGCATGGGCATGAAGGGCAGGAGCAACGGGGCGTTGATGGAGAACATAGGGAAGGAAATTATGGCCGCCGAAGGGCTGATTTTGAAGGGAGAGGAGGGGAATTCGAAGGAGGTTATGGGTATGAAAGGGGAAGGGAAGATTGGGAGACTTGGGGGGGGGGGGGTCGAACACTTGGGAAAGAGGAAACTATGGAGGAATGAGGGGAAACGAGGGATATCAGAAGGTGAGGAAGTTGAAGATGCCTATCTTCGAGAGGGAGGATGCGTGGGTAGATCTATAAGGTGGAGATGTACCCTGACGTTAATGGGCTAACAAAGGAGGATAAGCTGACAGCAGCAGACCTATGTTTGGAGGGGAAGACACTGTCATGATACCAGTGGAGAGACCATATGAGACCTATCAGGAACTGGAGGGAATTCAAGGACTGTATAATATAACATTTTCAAACTGACCGGGGAGGAGATTTCTATGAGCAGTTCTTTGCTTTAGCACAGGAGGGGTCAGTAGCAGACTACCAGGACCGGTTTGAGCACTTGGCCAGTAGGGTGGAGTGATTATCAGATACTATTTTGGATAAAAACTTCATGAAGGGGCTGAAGGCAGAGATCCGAGTGGCAGTGAAGGTTCTGATGCCTTGGGACTTAGGAGAGGCCATGAAATTGGCCCAATTGGTGGAAAACCAAAAGAATTTAGAGAGGCGAGTCAGGAGTGGCAGCTCAGGAGGCACTTACAGGATGATGACTACTCATTTAACACCCAAGGGTCTGGCACTAGGAGGATTTTATGAGACCACCGGAGAGAAGCCAGTAGGAGGGAGTGAGAAAAATTTTAAGAGTCTGACAGAGAATGAGATACAGGAGAAGAGGTGATGTAGACAAGAAAGATAGGGGACCATATATTTCTTGAACACAATAGACACACAAGAAGAAATCTGACACAATGAGTAGAACTTAAAACAAATTTTATTAAATAAACGCTAACGACCCAAAACTAGACAAACACAACAAAAGATGCTAGGAGATTTTAAAGAAATAAAAAAAACGCTATCCTCAGACAACCGTCAGAGCGGGTTCCTCACATGCATCGAATTTGTAGGTTAAATAAGTAAAGTGCATATGAACTAGCAAACCGATAGTCCACCACTGCAAGACTGTCCCAAATGCTTCCAAATCAACCAAGATACGACACCCTAAAGTTGCTTCACTGTTGAGAAGAAGGATACCGATGGAGTGACACTTGCGGAGAGACGAAGAGATTAGAAGCCCGAGAAGAAAGGGTGGAAAGAGCCCGCAGGATTTCCGGAGGGATGAGAAAAAAAGGTTGGAAAGAGCCCGAGGATTTCCGAAATAAACCCGCAGGTTAAATAGCAAAATGCTCACAAATATCAACTAACTCCTTCACAAACATTTTCTCATATTTATAGGCAAGAGAGAGGAATACCAAGAGTCACATGTCTTTAATTTTCCATTAGAACCAAAGCATAATAGGCATAGAAAACTTCCCTCAAAGCTCACGGATAAACCTCCCAAACCAGGAACCAAGGAGACAGCGCACGGGAGAACGAGGAAACCACACAGACCGAGAGCCACAGCCACGGAAACGAGGGCGGTCACGGAAACAAGGAGCACAGCCATTGACGATCCAAAGGTATTAAAGCACAAAAATCAGCACCCCATAATGAATTCAAAGCATAGAATTCAGCCCCCATTAAATACAAGCCACGGAATCCCAAGAGACAAGAAGAAAAGGGGAAGGGACAAGGCCACTCCAAAAGTAAACTTCATAATGAGGTACCTTTTGAGAATTAAAGAGCTACTAAACTTCAGCTCAAGCAACTTAGAGAACAAGCTCAAAACCGAATGCTCCAAAACAGCCAACCCGAGAACCACCAGCAGCCAGGGACCAATCGAGCCAGCAAACCAAAGGTCTACCAAGCCATATGCACTACCTACCATGATCATTGGATGCTTTCCCATCATTGGATAGCTAAAAAAGAAAAGAAAATAAAATAGAAAACAAAATATACTATTGTTCAAATAAAATAAAAAAGTACATAAATTCTTGGTAGCATCAAGAGGGCAAAGAGTTATGTTTCCGGTGTGATGAGAAGTATACTCTTGGGCACATTTATAGGGATAGAACTCTTCAGGTTCTCGCCGTTTGTGATGACGAGAAAACTGAGGGAGGTGAGAGACAGATGGATGACAAGTTGCATCTGGATATGTCGGAGGTCTACTTGAATTCAGTAGTAGGATTCACTTCGAATCATACGATGAAGGTGAAGGGGGAAATATCAGGCATGGATGTGGTAGTATTGATTGACAGTGGAGTTACCCATAATTTCATTTCCACTTAGGTCGTCAATCAACTGGGAGTGAAATTGGTGGACACCGATTATTATGGGGTGATGATGGGAACAAGGAAGGTGGAGAAAGGCCAGGGGATCTGTAGAGGAGTGGTGTTAACCATCCAGGGGATTCAAGTAAGGGAGGATTTTCTCCCACAAGAGTTAGGAAGTATTGATGTCATCCCGGGGATGAAGTGGTTGCAAACCTTGGGGGAAACCAATAACAATTAGGGTGCACTCATGATGGAATTAATGGTGGATGGGAGAAAGGTATAAGGGGAGATGCATGGCTATCCAAAGCCATGGTATCACTTAAGACCATGGTTAGGAGCATACAAGAGGCGGGGGAAGATTATCTGATGGGACTACACAGGCTGGATGCGATCAGATTGGAGGAGGGAGGGGATGTTTCTCTTTCAGTGCAGCCCTTGATTCAGCAATTCGGTAAGGTTTTTTAGCCACCTCAAGGATGGCCACCTCCACGGGAACATGAGCATATTTCCACTTTCCACCTTGAGGACCAGGTAGATCTTTGGGAGGGGAGTATTGTTAGAACGGTCCACTGGACCGGTCCATGCGGGACTTGCTTACGGGCGAAACAACGGAAAAGCTCCGCCTTTCTGCACACCAACGGAGCCGCTGAAGTGAATAAACTATTTTAGGAAGGATTTTTGAGGGAGTTAGGAGGGAAATTTGAATGTAGGGATTGTTTAGGGATTTCCTTTTGATTTGTATGCATTAAATACTTTGTTTTCCTAGGGTTACGACATCTTGAATTTGGCTGAAATTTGAGATATCCTAGATTTAGGTTTTTCTTTGGGCTCTAGCGGCGTCTAGAGATTTGAGAGAGATCGATTCTTCCCTCGAATAGAGGATCAATTGCATCTTGCTATTTTCCGTTTCCCTTTCATCAAATAATACAAATTATCCACTGTTTTTGTGATTTTTGTGGAGAATTCTCGCTGTTTTCCGAAGATTGATAGGAAATACTTAAGATTTGCAAGTGTTTCCTATCACCATCGCATACATAACAAAGCATCTCAAATGAATTAATTTCATATAGATAATAATGATTACGCAAAAGAGTTCAAACCAAGTTCGAACTTAGCTTGAACCATACTCAAAGTATGTTTGAACCTTGCTCCGAGCCATACTCGAACTATGGTTGAATCTTGTTTTAACTATAAATGAAGTCTGGTAACCTTTTAGTTTGAAATGAACTTTCTGGTATTGTTCTAAAATAGTAAAAAATGGGGATATGTGGCCAATTGCAGTTATTGTAAGGCATGCAAAGTCAAAATTTCCTTACAAATGGTTGGAATAGTAGTTTCATATGCTCCTCTCCTACCTCTTTTATTGTCTAATATCGCTATAGTCTGTCTGGAAGAAAAAAGTTTAATGTTTTGGGTTATCAACTACACATTAGATTCATATAACCAACATCAATGGATTTTAATGATGGATCCCCATTTTGCAAGATAGAGGAATTGGGGATGTAGCATAGGAAAATTCAACAGTGGTGAGTACAATTTCTTAACCAACATGCGTATGTGAAATATTTTGTAAAGGGTAATCTTTCCTTTTTAAATTAAAGGACGTTTGTGAAACTTTTCAAATCTTTTGGGCGCCTATCATTGTTGTGAAGCTAGTTGTTAACAGCATAAAATGCCATTCATGCCGCTGTACCCCATATTGAGCTTTATGATCAGCACCACCAGTGCTCATTTTTAGAACTTCTTTGTAGAACGTGATGAACTCAGAAAAGATATAGAGCAGTTATGCATGCAACAAGCTGGCCCTAGCTATATTGCAATTGCTACTAGAATGCATTTTCAAAGGTTTGGGCTTTCCTTATCTTTAATTCAGTTAATATTATTATTATTTTTGCAAAAAAAACTATCTATTTACCATGATGAAAGCCTATCAGGACTTCTGGTTTGGAGCAGGAGATTGAGAACTTAAAAAAGAAGCTAGCTGGATGCTTAAGAGAAAAGCAAAACATTCAAGAGGAGCTTTCTGAAGCATACCGGATAAAAGTTAGTAAGATTCAGAAGATACTCTACATATGTTGTATGTCAATCCTACATTTGAAATATGTCATTTGATACATTGTGCCATTATTATCAGGCACAGCTGGCCGAATTGCATAATGCAGAGGTTTTGAAGGTACCACACATAACTTTTGTTGTTTTGGATGACCGTTACTCTTAGCTTAACAAATATCTAGTGCTGGAAAAATGTAAAATGGCCGTTCTTTTGACCAAAGAACAAGCTGGAAGTGAGTAGCCTGTTTGGTAGTTAATTTTTTTTTTTTAATTTTCATTTTACTGGGCTGGATGGCATCCACATTTTTGGTGCGCTGAATTCAACTAATGTTTTAAGCAAATCAGCATGTCTTATCTAGTGCTATTTGTAAAATGGCATTTCTGTGTTGAATGCATTTGTTCTGATTTCCATTTTACATTTTTCACACTCAGTGTTCTTTATCTAAAATGAATTAGGTGGAGCGCTTACACGGCTAATTAGTAACAAGAGTAATGATTGTAGTTTTGGAATCCATTACAAATGGGCATGTGCCATATATGTGCATCTTTGTAGAGTTTACTTGTCTTTTGTTGGTGTCGTATGCAATTTTGCATGCTAATTTTTCACCCTAGTTAACCTAAAATTCTTTGTTTATTTTGTACCACTTCTCTTGTTTTCATTCTTGTTTTAGCATTAGAGTTTCCTTCAATTGAGCAATACTACCTCATACACTTGTTATTGTTATGCAGTACTTCAGCCACCAGCTTGGTTCATATTTATATTTGATGATGATAGGTCGGCATTAGTTTTTTCTGCTTCCTATTACTTGATAGCCAACAATAAAAGCAACAAGCCTTCCTCCCATTATGTGGATCGGTGACTTAAATCCTTTTTCTCGATTGTGTCCTAGTAAGAGTCAACTTCTCAATTCTCATTTAAATCTAATAAAAATATCACTTTTAATACTTTCTAATCAAGTATTTATAGGTCTTCCTTTACCTTTCTTAACATAGGCCGAATCTAATACATCTACTCTCTTAACATGGTCATCGGAAGGTCAATGTTTTATGTGACCAAAATCATCTAAGGTGACTCTCTAATCTCATCTACTATTGGAACTACTTCAAACTTCTCACTTATATACTCGTTTCATATTCTATCTAAGTGTAAAGTCACTCATTCACATGACCATCCTCTTCTTTGCAACACTTAACTTAATTTTATACTTCTTTTTTAATGGCCAATGTTTTGCACCATAAAGTATTGTAGGTCTCACAACCATCTTATAAAAATTTCCATTAAGTTTGAGGGATGCTTTTCTATAACACAAAAGGCACGATGCATTCTTCCACTTCAACCATCCAGCTTGAATTCTACTAATAATATCTCCATCTATTTCACCAATGCTTTGGATAAAATACCCGAGGTATTTAAAAACATGCACTCTTTTTAATGACTTGATCATCCAATGTCACAATCTGACAACTAGATCTATTACTACTATAATTATGCTCCATATAGATCTGAGATATCTAAAACGTGCACTTTTTTTAATGACTTGATCAACCAATGTCACAATCTCGCAACTAGATCTATTGCTACTAAAATTATGCTCAATATATTTAATTTTAGATCTGTTATATTTAATTTTAGATCTGGTCAGACGAAAACCTTAAGCCTTTAAGGTTAACATCCATAATTCAAAAGAAAAATGATCAAAATGGCCCCTCAACTCTTTGTAAGGGACTAAAATGGTCTTTAAATATTTTTAGGGACCAATTTAATCCCCCAACTCTTTAAAATGTTGTCTTTTTTGTCCTAACATTCAATGTTGGAGTTAATGATTAAATGTAAGGATATTTTGATAATTTTTAATTAAACATTTATTAAATGTAGATATTAAGTAATTATAAATTTTCTAAAATCTTTTATTAAATGTTTCTTTCATAAAAAAATTAATAATAATTTTAGTTTTAATTTCAAATATTCCATGAAGTTGAGAGAAAGAAACCATCCCAAGTCAATGAAGAGATGCAATTTGGAGTATTAATGTGGATTTGACCTTTGTTTCTCTCAATCTAAATAAGAGTGAACTTCTTAAAGTTAATTTTAACTCCAAAGCCTTACCATTAAGAAGGTGATTATGCCTAAGATATTCTGCTTCGGACAGGTGCCACAAAAGAGGAGTGTATCTTTGATAAATTTAATGTTATTAATATAAAAAAGATGTGCAATCATTCAGATAGAGATGCAAAGCTGCCAACTCGACGACATCGTCTTTCGGAAACCTAGCATGCCACTACAGGCCATTACTTCACCATTGGCTTTTGTCCTATGGGGAATGGATTTCTGCGGTCCCTTCCCCATGCCATTGTGATCATATCGATTTGTTCTAATAGTGGACTACTTCACCAAGTGCGTTAAAGTTAATGCTTTAGTACAACACCCAACATTCAAAGCTTTGGTCAATTTTCTTTGTTTAGAAATTTTCACGCGATTGGGCTTGCTCTAAGCCATCCTCACCGACAATATACTGCATTTCACTGGCAAAAAGCTCACTATTTTTTGTGCCCATAATAAGGTAAATTTCAAATTCTTATCTGTCCACCATGGACAAATCAACGGACAAGTAAAAAAAAAAAAACGGACAAGTAGAGGCTGCAAATTAGCTTATTATTAATTTGCTCAAAAAGAGGGTGAGTGAATACCAAGGCAATTGGATAGTTGAGCTGCCATCCATTTCTTGGGCTTATAGGACAACACTAACCACGACTATTGGGGAATCACATTTCTCTTTGGCATTTGGCTGCGAAGTGGTAGCCCCTTTTGACATTTACCACCCTATGAAAATAACTCAAGAGACTTTGTCTCTTACTGTAGAAAAGGTACTGTATTGGATCCTTAGAAACAATAACGGACTGGTCATTGTCTTGAACCTTTTTGAAGTGACAAGGAATTCCACATCCCACCGTGCCGCTACACAAAGTCGAGATGTATGACCCATACTTTGAAAAACTGGAAAACCTGAACCACCGAAGACATTTTGACATGGGAAAATTTTCAGTCAATTGAGAAGGCCTATACGTTATCAAAGACAACCTAGGGGAAGGCTGCCTATAATTTGCAAACGTCCAAAGGAAAAATCCTCCTCTGACTATGGCATGCTAATGATCTGAAAATTTTTTTTATCTCTGGGGTTTGTTTGATTATGCGTAGGGGAAACCTCCACATGCGCAAGCATCACAACATCACTAACTGATCACAACAAGAAGTAATGCGTATACGAGCAATCGAGTCTAACAACACTTATTATTATTCATCTTCCTTTTATAATCTTTTTTGGCAAATCTTTATTGTATGCAAGGATGTTACATTGAATTATATGTAAAGAATGACAATGTTTTTAGAGCATAAGCTCCAAGATCTGATGTAGGCAGGGGGGGTCAAAATAAGTTGGATTTTATTTTTGGTGAGCTTTAATATCCTCTACTTGATGTCAGCTCATTAATATCTAGTAGAGTATCTTAAGCTCATAAATTGAAGATTTATTAGATTCATTCCCCCTTTAGCTTGTCTCTTCCTCTTCTTGTGTCTCTTTGGTTTCTTATTGTGTCTCCTTGATTTCTTCTTTGTGAGTCAATGCTATGGGCTGGTTGTCTTTTCGTTTCTTCTCCCTTGCTGCTTTCCCGTGACCCCTCTGCCCCGTTTCCTGTGCAGATTTTGGGTGCTGTTTTCCCCTGTTTTCTATGCAATTTTTTGGGGGCTGTTTGTGGTGTCTTTTGGCTTTTCTCTTCCCCTTAATTGGATGTGCTTCCCGTGGCTTTCCTGGCTGTCCCATGGCTTCTCCAATCTGTTTCCTGTGCAGATTTTGGGTGCTGTTTTGCCCTGTTTTCTATGCAGTTTTTTGGGGCTGTTTGTGGTGTCTTTTGGCCTTTCATTTCACTTTTCTTGATTAGGTTTAAAGAGAGATTTTGGTGGCTGTTTGGCTGCCCTCCTTTCCCCTATATATATTGGATGTATTGGCAAATAAAAAGAATGTTATGATGATATTTTTGGAACTAAAAACCTGAGGGTTTTTCTTCCTTATTTGGAAAAGCTTGCGAGCTTGTTCCGTGCTTCTCTTCTCCTCTAGGATAACTTGCGAGTTATTCCTGTTTCGTCTCGACTCCTAATCTACTTCTTCTATCCTCAAGTCCGACTCCACCTGTATCTTTCTTCTCAAGGAATGCAAGTTTAGGTTTTTATGTCAAAAGTTTGTAAGCATCTTTTGTTGTAAGCGTCTTTTGTTGTAAGTGTCTTTTTATGATATAAAAGGTGTATTTTTTAGTATTTTTTGTGTTGTCTTATCCTAAGAAGTGTCTTGCTTTTTGCTTGCAAAAATTAGGTTTTCTCCTAATTTTTGCTTGCATCAATTTGGTATCAGAGCATTAGGTTGTTTGTCTTCCTAGTTTTTTTTTTCGTGTTTCTTTTAAGTGTTTGGAAAAATGGGAAAAACCAAAAATATTGAACCAGTGGTGGAAGAAAATCAGCCAGAAGATCGTGAAGTCCAAATTCCAATGGATAGATGGGTTCCAACGGAAGGAAGTTCGACAGATCCCCTGCATAATGAGATATACAAACTTCAGTCGTGTTTGCATATGAGTACGGAAAATTATTTAAAGAAAAGGAAGCGTCTACAAGAACATTTCAAGCAAGAGCGAGATGAAATCCTGAAGAATTATGCGGAAAAGATTTAAGAGCTAGATGCACTTCCTTCGTCTCCTCGGATCAAATCTAAAGCCACTTCATCAGGAGATGTGCATTTTCAACCGGAGGATAATTGATGTAGGCAAGGTTGGGGGGGGGGGGTTTCAAAACAAGTTGGATTTTATTTTTGGTGAGCTTTATTATCCTCTATTAGATGTCAGCTCATTAATATCTAGTAGAGTGCCTTAAGCTCATAAATTGAAGATTTATTAGATTCATTCCCCCTTTAGGTTGTCTCTTCCTCTTCTTGTGTCTCTTTGGCGTCTTCTTGTGTCTCATTGATTTCTTCTTTGTGAGTCAATGCTATGGGCTGGTTGTCTTTTCGTTTCTTCTCCCTGACTGCTTTCCCGTGACCCCTTTGCCCCATTTCCTGTGCAGATTTTGAGTGCTATTTTGCCCTGTTTTCTGTGCAGTTTTTGGGGGCTGTTTGTGGTGTCTTTTGGCCTTTCTCTTCCCCTTAATTGGCTGTGCTTCCCGTGGCTTTCCTGGCTGTGTCCCGTGGTTTCTCCAATCTGTTTCCTGTGCAGATTTTGGGTGCTGTTTTGCCCTGTTTTTTGTGCAATTTTTGGGGGCTGTTTGTGGTGTCTTTTAGCCTTTCATTTCCCTTTTCTTGATTAGGTTTAAAGAGAGATTTTGGTGGCTGTTTGACTGCCCTCCTTTCCCTTATATATATTGGATGTATTGACAATTAAAAAGAATGTTATGATGGTATTTTTGGAACTAGAAACCTGAGGGTTTTTCTTCCTTCTTTGGAAAAGCTTGCGAGCTTGTTATGTGCTTTTCTTCTCCTCTAGGATAACTTGCGAGTTATTTCTGTTTTGTCTCGACTCCTAATCTACTTCTTCTATCCGCAAGTACGACTCCACATGTATCTTTCGTCTCAAGGAATGCAAGTTTAGGTTTTTATGTCAAAAGTTTGTAAGCGTCTTTTGTTGTAAGCGTCTTTTTATGATATAAAATGTATTTTTTTAGTATTTTATGTATTTTGTTATCCTAGGAAGAGTCTTGTTTTTTGCTTGCAAAAATTAGTTTTTCTCCTAATTTTTGCTTGCATCATGATCTCATTGCTTATCACATAAATTGTCTTACATGCATGTTATGTTAATAACAGGAAACAATTTTAGACTCTTCGAGGTCTCATCAAGCTCTCATGCTCTTGCTCGTTTATTATAATATCTAAATCTCTCCCAAGGTCGGATCTTGCCTTCGTTGGAAATCTGATATAGGGAAGGCTAACATTGAGAATCAATCAATAGTAGGTTATTGCCAAGGAATGGTCGGTCCATGCCCTCATGCTCACACTACCTCCTTGAAACTTCCCAAGCTACTCATCATGCTCAAGGTCCAGCCAACGCTAAATGGGCTCCAATCCTATGAAATTATCCATGTACAATCAAGGCTATAATCCCAGATTCCACATCTTTGTTGGTGTTGCATTAACAAATGATATTCGAGATATGACCTTGATTCTCTTAAGGTACTAGGCTAATTAATTCTCCTTGTTGTGTTGCCTTAACCAAACAATAAACTCGAGAAAGTAACCAACGAATGATGTGTCGAGTATATATTGAGAAAGTGAGATGCTGTGGAAGCACACATAAAATATAAAACTCATGTTAAAATGTGCATGAACAAAACCCATTGCAAGACTCATCCTTCAAATAATTGCTCATTTAGCAGTAGCAACAACAACATTAAGCATCCCGTTTGTTGCTCATTTAACAACATGTGGATTTCTTTCTAACTTAAGTGTGAAAATATTATATACATATGATATATAGGTTTTTTATTAATTTTCATTGGCCTTAAAACTCTTTAGGTCTTAGTCATCCTAAAAGAATATTTTTTAATACTTTATACCCATCTATGCATGTACCCCATCTATGCCATTGGTGCAAAATAGCACGCACCATGACGCATTGCGCGGCGCAACGCACTTATGATGCCATTTGCTTGGCGTGATGCACTGATTGTAAATAGTGCGCTTTATTTACATCATGAAAGAGCAATAATGTTTGACGCAAAATACAAATGGTACTCGCAATTTTATTTTAAATGATTTTAATTTTAAAATTATAAACTATATTTGAATTTATTAAATATACCATTTAAGATATAAATTGGTATATCTAATAAATTAAAATACCTAATCCTAACATAAATTAACATCCACACTTGCACAAAAGAGTTGCCACGCATGCAGAAGAGTTTGGAAGAGGGAGTCACACGTACAAGGTTTGATAGAGCGGTGCTGGCTTCGATCTATAGGTGTTGGCTTGGATCGGAGGTTATTGAGGTTTCTAGGATTCGATTGAAGCTTCCTACATGTGTCGATCGTGACATTATTGGCAACCTACAACGTTAAGAAGTTTCGTAGAAGCTTTGATTGGTTCAATTGGAAGTTCCTACAAGCTTCGATTGTGATGATTTTGACTTTGGAGGTGATCTGCAGCGTGATGAAGATTTCCCTTGAGGCTTTGATCGGTTCGTTGAAATGTTCCTACACCTTCGATCGTGACGATTGTGACTTCAGAGGTAACCTACATCATTTATGACTTTTGTACAATGAGTGGTGAAGCTAGCAAGTCAACAACGGTATCTTTAGAGAGGTATAGGTTGAGCTTTGTACCTAAACCAAAGATTTCAAGTTAGCATTATTTTTTTCTTCTATTTTATTAATTAAGGGGTTCATAAAAAAATTAAAGTTTTCTTCTCACAAATTCTCCCTTATTATTGTCATATTTACAATAGTTTGTTTTTATATTTGTGCCCTTCTTTGGTTGTAGAAAGGTGTTAGATTAATCAGAAAGGAAAGCAACGTAATTGTAAATGGCTTAAAAGCTAATTGTTCTTGTTGATGTTGTTATTAGTATTATTATTGTCAGTTCTTAGTGGTTTATGTTGGGGGAAATTCTATGTTTAATAATCAAATTTTGTATATTTATCAAGCAAACACCAAGTAAGATTGTAAAAAGAATTTGTTGTTCTTGAACAAATGTTTGCTAAAAAGCTCGTGTCTTGTTCATTGTGAAAATAAAAAAAATCATGAAATAATAAATATATACTTTGAGCTCATTTCATAGTATTTCATATTAATTCATATTTTTATTTATAATTGTTTTATATTATGCACCATGTTTAAAATAACTGTAGCAATGCTGTGCAACTATGTTCTAGGGCTCCACGACGAGCTTTATATTAGGTGCGTCATTCTTTGTTGACAAGTATGAGTGCCACATCGAGGTCCTCATAAAAATCGAGTTTGGTCATTCTTCGTATTCTGACCCCTTTCCAATTTCGGTGGGGTTCAGGTTAACCCAAAACTTGAAATCAACCTAGATCAAGATCGAGCTCAGCTGGCCTCATGACCGCCCTTCACATCCTCCGTCGCGCGCGCTACCCATCTTGCTTGCGCTTGCACGGTCGCACCCACTTGCACTCGCATGGCCGCACTTGCTCGCATTGACTATCTGTTCACCTCGCCTCCCACGCGCACCGCTTGCCTCCCCTTGCCTTGCGCTTGCCCTCCAACGCTTGCTTGCCCGTGCTCACCTCGCCCGCTCGCCTCACGCTTGCCCGTTTGCCAGCTTGTCCGCTCGCACTCACCTCGCCTCTCTTTTGCACTCACCCACTTGCTCGCGCTTGCACTCACCCACTCGCCTCGTGCTCTTGCTCGAGGACAGCCTCACGTAGTGCTCATGTCGCCCAATCGGGTCAGCGTTTTGGGTCTTGTTTACCCGGGTTTGGATTTCAGATCCGTTTGTGTAATCGGGTCGGGTCAAGTGCAAGTCAGTTTCGGGTTGCACTCTAATTCGACCCAAAAATCCATTTTAACACCCATAAAAATTGCTGGAACAGGTTTCATCCAACTTACTAAAGAATTGTATCTCAATTCTATACTACATTTTCCAAACTTAGATTGTAATCTTTTGTCCATTAGCTAATTGGCTCTTGACCTCAATTTGTTACTAAATTTTATCTAAACTTGTGTGTTTTTGAGGGCTTGAAATCGGTGAAGATGATTGATAGTGTTGAACCATTCTCCGGGCTCTATATCCTCTTATGGGAAAAATCCTCAAATCAAGTTTCTCAAGCAAATTGCATCCAATCTTAGAGTCTGTTAGAATCTTTCAATTATGTATCCAATTTCAGTGACAATAAAGATAGTGAAATTATATTGTTATACTATAATCTTGGTCATCCTAACTTTATGGATCTTGCAACATTGTTTCCCAAATTATTTATTAAAAAAAATCAAACATTTTTTTATTGTAAAACTTGTCAGATTGCAAAGAATACTTGAGTAATATATCCTCAAATTCCATACAAACCTTCAATTGTTTTTTATTTGATCCAAAGTGATGTGTGGGGTACCTCAAGGATAAAAAATGTTTTTGGCATTCGATGATTTGTGACATGTATTGATGATTATATAATGTTAACTTGGTTTTTTCTTATGAAAAAAATATATGAGGTCAGATAAAATTTTCAAACCTTCAATTTTATACTTCAAAATTAATTCAGTTTTAAAATTTAGATATTCAAGTTAGACAATGCTAGGGAATACTTCATTAGTAGTCTCAATACGTACCTTCATAACCATGAAATTATCCACATAAGTTATTGTTTTTACCCTCAATAAAATGGGGTGACTGAACACAATAATAGACATCTCTTGGGGGTTGCCCGGTGTCTTATTTTTAGTTTTTATTTTTTATTTTTTAGGTTGCCCGGTGTCTTATGTTTACTTCTAATGTTCCAAATTATTTTTGAGGGGAAGCATTCTCATAGTTCTTTTTAATCAATCGTATGCCATCCAGAGTCCTTAATTTTCAATTTCCATGTTAGATTCTACTGAAAAATTTTCCTTACATTCGTACAGCTTCATGTGATTTACCAATTAAGGTAATTGGTTCCACAACACTTGTTCATGTGTATCCTTAAAACCATAACAAATTTGATCATAGAGCCAATAAGTGTATTTCAAATAGGGTACAATTATTATTCTCAAATCAACAAAGGATTTAACAGCACCATGGATGTCTCTTTCTTTGAACATGTGCAATTTTATCCCAAATCTCATGTTTAGGGGGAGAGCATGAATAAACATCAATTTTATGAGTTTTTCTTGAGTCCGTGCCCTTTGCCCACTCATAGTCGCCAAGTTCTTCTCAACCTGTGCTTGTGCCCAAAGACAGTACACAAGACTTGTCTGTACCCGTGCCTATTCAATCATCAGTCCAACCCTCAAATATTTCTTCTCCTGTGTCTGCTCAATTTATGGCTCGACTACTTGTTAATGTGAATTTTCAAGTTTATATTAGAAGGAAAAGGCAGGAGCTAGAGCATGGATCACAACCAACATTTGGCCAAGATATTAACTCAATTTTAAGTCCACATGAATAAAACACATGCATGGATAAGGCCGGAGATGTGCCAATTCCCAACATTGATAACTCTAACTTGTCGATTGCATTGAGGAAGGGTGATAGCCTGGTAGGGGATGCACATTCCATCACATTGGGAATTATGCTGCTTATGAAGGGCTATCACCTTCTTACAGAGCATTTGCTACTTCTCTTGATGATATTTAGGTTCCTAGCACAATACATGAGCCATTATAAAATTCAGAGTACAAGATGAGATTGATGCACTTGAGAAGATTGTAATATAAACTATTATTGATTTACCAGCTGGGAAAAGGCCTGTGGGTTTCAAGTGGATTTTCTTTAAAAAGTACAAGGCAGATGGATCAGTTGAGAGGAAGTTTACATGAAAATCCCACCTGATTTTAAAAAAAAGTATGACAATGAATATGGTTTGCAAACTCAAAAAGTCCTTGTACGCTCTTAAACAATCTCCCTGTGTCTGGTTTAACAGACTCACAAGGGCTATTTTGAAGCTAGATTACATATAGGGCGAAATTAGTCATACTCAGTTTGTCAAGAAATCTCATGCTGAAAAAATTACTATATTGATAATTTATGATGATGATATTATTCTATATGGGAATGATGTGGAGGAATTACATAATTTGAAGAAGTATTTGTTAAAAGAGTTTGAAGTTAAAGATCTTGAAAATCTTAAATGTTTCTTTGGAGTGGAAGTGTCTAGATCAAGAAAGGGCATCGTTGTTTCTCAAAGGAAATATATTCTTGATCCTATTAAGAAGACCAGTATGGTTGGATGCAAACTTTTTGATAATCCTATGGATAGTTAGAAGAAACTTGGTACTGAGTACAAAAGTATATATGTAGCAGTGAGAGATATTAGAGACTTGTTGGATGTCTGATTTATCTTTCACACTCTCGACCAAATATTGGTTTTGCAGTGAGTGTTGTAAGTCAATTTATGCACAACCCTACAAAGAAACACATGGAAGTAGTCTACAAGATTCTTACTTGAAGATGAAACCAGAGAAAGGCCTATTTTTCTGAAAGACAGAGAATCGTGACATTGAAGTGTATTTAGATGCAGAATGAGCAAGAAACATAATTGACAGATGATCAACTTTTGAGTAGTGCTCTTTTATCTGGGTTAATCTTGTTACCTGAAGGAGTAAGAAGCAATCAGTGGTAGCCAGAAGTAATGCAGAAACTAAGTGCATAGCACTGGCACAAGGAATTTGTAGAGGGAGTTGGGTATAAAGTGTTCTTTGTGAAATAGGACAAATGAGTTTATCTCTTATTTTTGATGATTTGTGATAATCAGGTAGCTATCAACATAGCTTAGAATCCCATACATCATGGCAGGATTAAACACATTGAAATTGACAGACACTTTGTTACAGAGAAGGTGGCTAATGAGATGTTAAATTGGAATACATCTCTACCAAACAACAAACTACATATATTCTCACCAGAGCTCTACTTAGACTTAACTTTGAAGACTTAAATTGCAAGCTTAGATTATATGATATATTCTTGAGCTTGAGGGGGAGTGTTGAATATTTTAAGGTCAAAGTTAGGGAATTTATTTTAGAAATAAAAGGAGAGATTGATTGTGACTTATCCTATGATTTTATTTTCTAATTTTTGGAAAAAAAATTTCTCCTATGATTCTATATCCTAAACAAAAAAAAAGCTAGTTAGTTATTTTCTTTATTAAACTCTCTCTCTCTCTCTTTCTATATATATATATATATATATATATATGATAGATGTAGATGTATTATCATTTTTTAATAAGAAGAATAATAAATTCAGAAACTCTTCGGTTCAAAGTACAATATGAATAAAAGATTCTTTTATACTTAATTAGGATTTAATTTGTTTATAAATATGACCTTATGTATGAACTATCATCATTGGTTTTTCTATTATTGTAGTTATGAAGAATTCCTGCAGCCGTATGTTGGCTCTCTTATGTTCTTGCTTTACAGATCTGATGCTTCAATGTATTGAGGATTTCTCTAAAAAACTTGAGGATTCTTTAGTTAATATATATATTTTTCTTGTGTTTTATTTATTTTTCCTGCTGTTCTTTGCAATTCCGCTACTTGACATCATCTGTCTATAGAGATATCGAGTTTTTAGCTGTCTGATATATTGTAGAACAAGGGAGCGGAAGACCAGCTGAAGTTTTTCCAGGGTTGCGTTGCTGCTGCATATTCAGAACGTGATCACTCCTTAATGGAAGTCAATATCTAATTTTGCTTTCATCTGATTATAAGAAATTATTCAGAATGTTCTGCTTTTTATTTGGCATTGTTATTTCTTTCTACTTTTCAGTCTGAGAAGGCTAAGGATCGGGAGGAATCTATGGCAGAGAAATTAAGCATTTCTGAGCGAAGGTATTATTTTACATCTGAAATATTTTAGAGTTTATGAACATAAATAGTTTCAGAAAACTTTTTCGTAATCCTTGTGTTGATTATTCGTGTACTTATTAAAAGCTTATGTATAGAGTATTTCATGGAAGTACAGGGAAATTCTTTCTTAAGAGAACTATTAAGATGTAATTTGCCTCAAATTATAGATTGTTTTGACAACTATAATTTAAGATTCTCGTTGATTTCTCTGCTGACATACCTTGTTATATATTTAATTTATCCAGAAACATATAGTGTTATTTTGCTATCTGAAGAAGTTTGGTTAAAAAAATGTAGGTGCAACTAATTAATTCATTTTCTGTATTATTGAGTTAGATTCACTATTATATCTTGAAAATTAGAATGAGAAGATTTAATAATAGAAAATGAAAGATTTTTTGGTTGAATTTTTACCTTGTTTTGTGTTATAAAAAGATAAGAAGTTAACGCAGAAATAGGTTGAGAAATAAATGTTTAGGAAATAAATAAATATGAAAATCAAACTTTAATTATAGAATCCATAATTAACTACACAAGACAAATGGGATGTTTTTGTGCACGGCTTGTTGATTTATTGTAGATAGAATGGTGCTGGCTATAGATTTAGGATTATTTTAACATTGTCATCATGTTGGATTGCATTTGTTCATTATGCTTGCTGATTAGATCACTTTCAGGCTACTTCTGAAATTTTGGAGCCATAAAACCTATCCAAAATAGTTAGGCGTCTTCCATAGGAAGTTGTAAGACTTGCTATTTCGGCTATACATTCAATAAAATCCATAAGACCTACTTCTAAAATCACCGAATTACTTCTAAGGCTAAATCACCGAATTACTTCTAATGGAAGCCTTAAGCCCTGAGCCAATTCAATTAATCGTGTAACTTTTAAACAGTCACTAAACCCAAATTATATTAATCACAGGGTATTCTAACTGATTTAAAACCCTAAATCACCTTTTTTAAAACTACAACCCACATTTAACCATCTAAGTCTACTCGGGATTCCTGAGAGGAGGCAACCTATGACTGCTAATCAGATTCTCTGGACACTATAGTCAACGATCACTAGTGTTGGTAGGCTGAAACGTACGGTATACCCGGGACGACGGAACTGTGAGATCTTGTTCGAGTTTACCTATATTTTCCCCATCAACTAAGATTAAATTACCTATGTTTTCTTTTCCAACAAAATTCATGTTGACTCTAATCTCTGTAAGTTTTGTTAATATGTTGTTTAATATGGTGCCTGTGAAATCATTCGTGACTGTGAAATTAGGCGAGGGAGCTAAAGTGCAATTCCCTCAAGCCATATTGAACATAGGCATTGCTGGAGCAACCATCAAATTTAAAACTATTTCAAAGTTTTGCAGTTCCTCCCTAAGAATAATGTTGATGCACTGACTGCTAAAGGTATTGCTGAAAGACCTACTTTCGAGTCTACCAAAGGAAAGACTCCCAAGAGAGCCTCTGTGTTTTCAAGATTTTTTATAGCACCTGTTACTATCCCGATCGTTCAAAAGAAAACTTCTGGTCCCAAGATGAAGTCTGTTGTGGTTAATCCAGTTAGCCAAAATATGATCCATAATGAAGCCCCCGAAGAGCATAACATTGAAATTCTGCTACAAGCACTAAGCTTTCCAGGAAACCTCGTCGAAAAGCCAATGCTTGTTTTCGAGCTAACGACTTAGAGAAATGCTTTTTACTGAGGAACCATTACCTCCTATTGAAGAAAACATCCCTGCTGGTAATAACTTCAAGCCATTGAAGTGAGTGAGAAGAAACAATGCTGAGGGAGAAATAAAGAAGTCTTTCTGGGATACTTCTCGCCAACAACATAGCCACTAAAGAAGGAAGAATCTGCATCTTCCAAAATATACAAGATACTGAAAGCCGTCAAAGACAGAAACTTACAAAGAAAATTAAGAAGATCTGTCAATGAGGTTATCTTCTCAAATGTGGCTCATTTTGAGAACAATAATGTTTCTAGAAAGACTTATAGAGAGGATATCAGACATCTTCCCAACTATAGAGAGCCAAGAAAATACCATCCTAATATACTATGGAAGAAAACATATGAAATAGCATTTTGATAGCCTATACACAAGAGGTTATACCAGAAAGGCAGAAAATATGATAAACAAAGGCCCCAATGATCATATGGTGAACATGGTCATTCAAAGGTATATTCTGATACTGGTGGTCATCAATATGTAACCACGAGAAAACAACAAATTTGGGTTCCGAAGAAACCCAAATATCCTGAAGACAGTAAGAGATGGTTTCAACCTCAAGGTCATAAGTTATCAACTTATCCTCTAGTAGAAAAATCTTTTGTTGACAAGCATGTTCCAGAAAGAGAGGAGAATGCTATTTATAACAAATCCTCAGACTCTCTAGTCATATATTGGAAGCGTCGATCCCAACTTGGAGATAATCTCGAGTTGAATGAAAGTGACAATTATTACAATGATGTTGAAGAAGTGGAAAGGTATATTGATCCCATGGACATTGAAGTTGTTCGAATGGTTGATCATGTTCATGATCAATTTAATCAATATACATACGCTCTTAGAAATGTAGCTTTAAATATGCAAAGCGAAGAACAACTGCGAGATGATCAAGAACAGACAACACCTGTTAATATAACTCCACAACCAGAAGAAGTTAAGGAGGAAGAAGCTGAAGAGTTTATAAGAAGATTGTAATTGGAAATGCAATTTATGCAACAAAAGAAAGATCAAGAAATCAATCATTTGAATGCTCGTCTTGATGTGATAAGTAATATGATGAAAGAGTTGTTCGGACAATTTGGCATGATGGCTACAACTAGCCGACCACTATTAATAAATTCCTAATGAAATGTTCAAACTAGTCCCCCTGATGGACTGGTCACTCATGATAGAAGATCAGAAGAGTTACAGGAGCCAACACTGATAGTTTCTAAAGAGGATGGAATGGTCAACAAAGCCCAAATCAAGAACCTCATCAGCTAAAAGGTTAAGGAAGCTATTGCTTTTGAAGCTGTTGAAGCTTTGGTGGGTAAAGACCGCTAACATCCCACTGAATACGATCA
Organism: Dendrobium catenatum; assembly: GCF_001605985.2. Taxonomy (NCBI): domain Eukaryota; kingdom Viridiplantae; phylum Streptophyta; class Magnoliopsida; order Asparagales; family Orchidaceae; genus Dendrobium; species Dendrobium catenatum. The sequence goes on along the minus strand of NW_021319311.1, from coordinate 83,058 downwards.
AATTAAGTATCCAAAGGGATATGTAGTACCAAAGTTTTATATTTGATGGTACCGCAAATCCTCGTCAGCATCTGACACAATTTAAAGCTATATGTGAAAATATGGGCGGTAATGCTGCTCTATTATTATTCCAATTCATTAGTAGTCTAACAGGTACAACTTTTTGGTGGTATGCTAAGTTACCCAATGACTCAATAAGAACATTTGCCGAATCATTGTTGACCTCGATTTTGCCCAGACCCGGGCCTAAAGAGTTGACTTGGTCAAATTGACCAAGCCAGACCCTATGGCCCTCCCCACTGGGTTCAGTGGGTCGAGTCGAGTCTGTCGAGCCCGAGCTTGGACCCGGGGTCAACCCGGTTGACCAGGTCAACCAAAATTGACCAAATGGGACATATTATAAAAAAATAATATTATAAATATAATATATATATAATTATATAGACTAGCTTGATAAGCTTTCGAGTCGAGTCGGGTTGAGCTCGAACTCGAGCTCGTTTATCATTAGAGCTCAATTGTAGGCTCGAGCTCGAAGCTCGATAAGCTTGGCTCGCGAGCTCGTTAATGAGTTGAGTTCGAGCCGGCTCGGCTCACTTACTACACCCCTAGAAGAGGGTGACTATCATTTACATCGCTTTTGAAAATGAGGAAAAGAGATGAATCGATCACCAAATACATAACAAGATGGAGGTATCTCACCATGAAATGTGAGCAACAGCTCACTGAAAAGCATGCTGTTGAGTTGCTGGATCATGTCGCCAAATTCGAAAGGTTGCCCATACCTAGAAGCATTGGCTTCAACTATAATAATAATCCGTCAGAGAAAGGAAAACATGTCAATATTTGATCTAAAGAGGAACGAGGTGAATATTACATTCCCGTCTTTCTCCAACAAGAAAGAAAAAGGGTATGCAATGAATCCACCGAAAATGATAAAGCAAATAAAAGAAAGGCAAAGGTGCCCTACTTTGGAGGAGAAAATTAACAAACCAAATTCATTTAAAAGGGAATGTACGAGAAAGATTTTCAGGTAAGCGCCTAAGATCGATCTTCAATTGTCGGAGTCTCGTCGACCTGAACAAGCTGGCATGACTGGTGATCCAAACTACTGTTCATATCATAGGATTGTAAGTCACCCAATTGAAGACAACTTTATATTTAAAGATTAGGTCAAAAAGAATTATCAGAATGGTGAACTGACACTTTCTAATAGTGTCCTGATTAATTCCAAAAGGGAGAAAACCAATTTTATATCAACCATGCCTTGCCAAAACACATGGTGATAAAGGAAAAATACTCCAAGAATATGAAGGTGGTTCATAAACTTTTATCTCGAAGAAAATTAAACGAATGATGAATATCTTGCTGGACCATTTAAGGCATTCTTTGGAAGAATGCTTTAGAATTGGAAGTTGATCCACGACTCATTTCTTCAAAGAATCCAGTTGCGAAGGGGACCAACTCAAGCAAGAAGAAACCTTTGAAATATTTCAAAGACCAAAATGAAAAGCATAAACCTAGATCAAAATCTCAAAAAGAAAAGAAGAAGAGATTAACAAGACAGAAAACTGTAATTCAAAAATACATTGACTCTATTGATGAATATCACTAGGCAACCTGTTAGGCTAGAGGAATACATGGCTGATTTTTATCTTGACTCGGAATCAGAAAAGGAGTATAGTATTCTAATTGAGACTTGCCGAGTCATAAATAAACGAGGTGGAAGGCCTGCAAGAGGATGCAATGCACCTCTTGCTAACCATAAAATTGATGTGAAAATGCCTTCTAAGGAAGTACATCATACATCAGCTCCTTTCACTGATTCAAATGATGAAGAACTACACTTCCTCGATGAAGAAAGTGATAGTAAGGGTAAAAGGACTCTTAAAGAAATATGCGCGAAACTCGGAAGTAGCTCATATTCTTAGGAACCCGAAAATATAGCAACTTCAAAGAACTCTTAGACCGAGGCTAGTTCATTTATGGAGATTACACAAATCCAGCTAAGAAGTAAAAAACAGATTCTTCCTCCACCTCAAAAGAAAACTAGGATAAGGAGAAGAACATTTAACTCAACAAAGCTGCTATGACACAAGATCCACTTAAACTCAATTGTTAATGCAAATATGGATTACAATATTTTATCACATCTTCGCAAATTACCTATACTGTTGAGTATCTATGATGCCCTTCTTATGTCTAAGAACATTCGAGAGACACTCAGCAAAGCCTTGTAGAATCCAGAACAATACGAAACATTCTTTGTAGAACAAAACTTGAAAGAAGCTTTGTTCACCCAAAATATCGATGCAATCACTTTTTGTGATAATGATCTGCTATTTGGGACAACATATCATAGTAGTCCACTTTATGTTATTGCAGAGCGTAACAATGTAAAAATAAATAGAATCTTAATTGATTCAGGTTCCTCTGTTAATCTAATGAGCCTCAAAATGTTCAAAAGAGTAACCCTGAATGTTCAATATTTAACCAAAGTATGATCTTTCTGCAAGGATTCAATGAACAAGGACAGAGAATTTGGGTTATGTAGTCCTTCTTCTAAGCCTTGGGGAGTTCTATACAGAGACAAGATTTCATGTAATTGATTTTAACACATCTTACAAGGCACTTTTCGGAAGATCGTGGTTCCATGAATATGGTATAGTGCCATCGACACTTCATCAATGCATGAAGCACAACCAAAATTATGAAGAACATCGTATCGATGGTAATGAACAACCGTTCTTGGTGCACAGAGTGAAAATTTACGATGACGCCAAATATTTCATAACTCAAAAGCCAAAGAATGATGTTCTTACTAAAATTTAGGCCATTGCACTTGGTTAAGGAAAGTCGAAAGATAAAGACAAGAATAAAATAAAAGAAATTAAGTTAGTACATCATATGAGCAGTGATTTTGAAGAAGAGGTTGATATCTTTGAAACCTTTAAACCTCTGATTAAAGGAAAAAGAAGATCCCTTTTAATTATGAAGCTAATCATGCAAATAAAATACGGTGCAGCTCTTCGAGTAAATTGAGCATAAGGAAGAAGAATTTCCTTATCAACCTAGGGGTACTATAAAGCTTCAGAATGAAGAGGATGCATGACCAGTTCCTTAACTTAAAATTTAAAGAATATGTCAATTTCGATGATAAGGATATCTTAGCGTTAGATGTCCACCAATGTCATCAAAATAGTACCAATGTCTGTGACACATTTTACAATATTGACTATATCATCAAAACACGTATAGAAGTGTTGAAAACTTTTTACATTCCTCCAAGAAAAGAATATGAACGTGGTATTTCCTTCCACGAATCAACAGTGATATTAGAATATATGTCACATGAAATGGAATGGGAACGGGAAGAAATAGTTGCCTGTCATTCCTCAATATCCTGCACCTATAATAAGAAGGTTTGTTGAAAGAAATATCTTCTTTGTGTAAACAAACTCACAAGCCTATTATTTTAGAAATATCCGATATAACGAGCATGCACAAAGACCTATTGGAAGAGGTCTATATATAAGATGGGGTCTTGGATACCCTCGACATCCATATCTCACTGAAGCCATGATCTATAATATTATAGTTAAAAATGAGGAATCACCCAACTTTGAAAATCAAACTGAATATGTGATTGTAGATCTAAAAGAAGCTTCGAAATAGTTTGAAGAATGTGGCCAAGCTACTATAGAATAGCTCAAATAGATAAATTTGGATACGAAAGAAGATCCCAAACCTACGTTTCTCAGCGCTAATCTCTCGCGTGACAAAGCGGAAGAGCTGAAAATGTTATTTCTCGAATACAAAGACTGTTTTGCATGGAACTACACTGAAATGCCTAGATTATCACTAGAAATGATAGTGCACATACTCTCCATTGATACTAGAATATCCTTTGTCAAGTAAGCACTCAGGCGAATGTGACTTGAAATTGATGAATAAGTCATTGTTGAAACCTAAAAGCTTATTGAAGTTGATTTTATTTGAGAATAGAAGTATGCTGATTGGATTGTCAATATCGTTCTAATAAAGAAAAAAGAACGATCAAATCCGTATTTGCATAAATTGCTTGGATTTGAACAAAGCATGCAAAAAAAAAAAAGATTACCCATTGCCTAATGTAGAACTTATGGTTGATAATATATCGAACCATGACATGTTATCACTCATGGATGGATCATCAGACTATAATCAAATCAAAATGGATCTAAAAGATGAAAAACATATCTCATTTTGAACTCCCATCGACTTATATTGCTACATGGTGATTCCATTTGTCTTGAAAAATGCTGGGCCACCTACCAAAGAGCAATGACTCAAATCTTCTATGATCTGATTCATAAGCATGTTCAATGTTATGTTAGTGACTTGGTTGTAAAAAGTAAAATTCAACATGAGCATTTAAATGATCTTAGGATTATATTAGAAAGAATTCAACAATTCAACTTTAAAATAAATCCATGAAAGTATGCTTTCAGTGTTGCATCCATTTTTTTTTTGAATTTATTGTACGCCATAGGGAATCTAAATTCCCTGCTAAAATTAAAGCGATAGTGAAAATGCCACCCCCAAAAAGTTTAAACAACTTCTTCGCTCAATCCAAGGTAGATTAACGTATATTCCAAGATTTATATCTAACCTTTCATGTAGATGTCAACCATTCACTCGATTAATGAAGAAAAATATACCCTTCATATGAGATGATGCTTGTTAAGAGACATTTGATAGCTTAAAATATGTCCTCCAATACTTGGTGCTCCTATTCTAGGTAAACCTTAATTCTATATATAATAGCTGTCAAGGAATCTCTCAGAGTATTTTGCTAGCACAGACTAATGAAGATGGCAAACAAATGCCTTTTATTATATCAGCCGGTGATTAATAGAGGCAGAATCGAAATATTCGCAATCAAAAAGCAGTGCTTAGCATTAATCTTTGCCGCTTAAAAACTTCGACATTATATGTTATCCCAGAAAATCACTTTAATATCTAAAGTAGATTCATTAAAATTTTTAATGACTAGACGCACTCTCATTGGTCATCTAGCTAGGTGGGTCGTCTTGCTAATGTAATTTGACATAACATATATGCCACAAAAAGCGGTGAAAGGACATACCCTAGCTGGTTTTCTAGCAATCCATCCTTTACCTGCAAATTCTCCACTTAATGATGAGTTGTCAGATGAACGCATACTTGAAGTGGAAGAAAGAGAAAATATGCAAGAATGAGAGCTCTATTTCGGTGGAGATTCATCAATAAAACTAGCCATGCCACCTAAACTTCCGACAATTAAGATAGACAGTGGCCTTATATTCATTACACCTCAAAAAAATATACTCCGATATTCCTGCAGCTTAACAGAACCTCGCAGTAACAATGAGGCTGAATATGAAGCCTTAATAGTGGGTCTTGAGCTTGCAATTAACATGAAAATACAAAAACACCATATATATAGAGATTCTCAACTCATAATCAAACAAATAACATGTGTTTTCAAAATCAATAAGCCTGAATTATTCTCATATCATGAGTATGCTTTGGAACTCCTACAATAAATTCATGAAGTAATTCTCATTAGAATTATATGTAGTGAAAATGACAAAACCGATGCACTGACAAAGCTAGCTAAATAATTGACAAATCTTTAGGAGGATCTAATTCTCATAACTATTTAAAATAGGAATGCATTAAAAATAAATCTATGGCTTCACAAATATCTCTAAGAGAATTAAGATATGCTTTCATGAATGATACATTATATCGTAGATTATTTGATCAAATGTGACTACGATGCCTGGGTCATGATGAATTCCAAAGAGTCATAAGTGAATTCACAAAGGACTGTATGGTGCACATCAATCTTGTCCAAAAATGAAAATCAAAATCAAACATTTGGGATATTATTGGCCAAGCATGGTCTAAGATTATATCGACTATGCTAATAAATGTCATCAATGTCAAGTGCATGAAGATATCATGCATCGGCCGCCTAACACGCTACATCATACAGTAGCATTTTGGCCATTTGAAAATTAGGTTACCGATATAATAGGTCCTATAGAACCACCCTTTTCTTTAGGATATCAATTCATCTTTGCTGCCACTGACTACTTCTCAAAATAGGCTGAAGCAATTCCATTGAGAGTAGTTAAAGCAGACAATGTGATGACATTTTTTTGAGATAATATTGTCTATCAATTTGGAGTACCACTGAGTCATATCTGGCAATGGTACGACTTTTAAGAGTGCTAAAATCTATCGATTTGTCAAACGACATAATATAGATTGGCACTATTCTTCAATATATAATCCAAGAGCCAATGATTTAGCTAAAATTTTAAACAAAATCATAGTAAATTTCTTAAGAAAATTCTCTCTAAAATAAAAGAGAATGGCACGGTAAATTGACAGAAGCTTTGTGGGCATATCATATTACTTATAAAACAACAACACAAGCCACCCCATATTCTTATCGTTTTCAGAATTGAGGTGATATTACATCTTATGGTTGAGTTGTCATTTCTTCGTATTGCTGTTCAATACGAATTAATTAAAGAAGAAATTGATCTTCTACAACTTGAAGAACTTGAAGCTCTTGATGAAGTTCGATTTCAAGCTCAACAATGTCTAGAATCCTACAAAGCAAGAATGGCTATGGCTCTTGATCGAATGGTTCGTACTAGAATCTTCAAGGAAGTGAACTTGTTCTGGTTCCTCGAAGACCTTTAGTCCCTCACCGTTGTCTTGGAGGTAAATTTTACTCAATCTGGGAAGGACCCTGCATTATTGAAATAGTATATGAAAGAGGAGCCTATCAACTTATAGACCTAAAAGGTCAAATGCCCATGCCACCAATAAATGGTTAATATCTTAAGAAATATCACACATAGCTACTTATGTATGAAACTTGTCTTGCAAGGCAAGAGACGAATCTTATTCCCCTCTCGAAAGACAAAAGTCAATATTTATATTTTCTTGTAAGGAGGAAACAAATTCCATCCCCCCTCCTGAAAGGCATGATTCAATTTATATATCATCATGAAAGATAGGAGGCAATTTATTTATTTCATGCAAAGCGGGGTTCATGCGACGTGCCGTTTTTTTGAGCCAACAGAGAGAGTGATAAACTATATTGATAATTCAAATGGGGACCCTCTAAGTGATGAGAAGGTGGAGACTTTTTGAATTCATAAATTATTTCCTTAGATTCCTTGTTTATGTTGAATTGGGTGAATTATTCATTTAATGTTGTTCATAGCCTTATATGATTTTCCATGGCATTTGACTCTTTATAATTTTGTTTTAGCATCTTACTTTGATTTAAGTATGTTATTCAATTATCATATTTTCATTATTTTAGTGATTTAGTTTTGAGGCTTACACCTCAAAATGCCTCAAGGCTTGTGCCTCACCTTGCGGAAAAAACACCTCATTATCCAATCATGCAATTTTGAACCTTGCTTTTCTTGATGATGGGCATAATGAAAGCACGATCATTATTAGATGGAACTTTTTCGAATCCAAACATATATAGGAAAAAAACCAAAAAGCTCTAGCAGTGGCTTGTTGCTTCATGCTTAGAGCAACTATACATTCATCCTCTGTATTAGTTTGCCAAAGATGACAAATTCAAATTTGTCCAATTCTTGCAAAGTGCCATTGACATATTGTTTATATTTATATGAACACATTAAAAAATATTACATTAATAAGATGTGACATATGCCTTCTAACTGGGTGAATAACCTTATTGCAATGATGCTATATATTATTATTATGACCTAATACTGAGTTGTGAGCATTAATACACACTCAATTAGGCATAAAGCTGTCTATTTCGTTTGGTCAGATATGTTTTACTCTGTCTATAAGGTTTCTTTGGGTAATACAACTTGTTATTGCTAAGATGGATTCTCTAGTCAGGTTGAGTTAATTACCTTTATTGACTAAAGATGGTCCTTGATTACCCGAGATGATGAAATCATACAATCTTGATGGGTTTATTTTTATCTCGCCACCACCTTGTCTATGAACTTTTATTCTATCCAGTGAGCGTACGCAGAGTAAGGTTCGGTTTTAGGCAAAAAAGCGTCTGTACCGAGTTTTTTCAAAAAACTCGGTACAGGCGCGAAAAACTCGGTACATGCACTTTTGTGCCTAAAACCGAACCTTCCTCTGCGTATGTTCACTGGATAGAATAAAAGTTCCTTGTCTATAAGCCAATGGTGGTATATTTTTCTTTGCCTATTCCAAATTGTTGATATCAAAGTAAAGCATCATTATAGAGACTACTGACTTGCCTTTATTTAAAAGTTCTCTCATGTTTGAGAGAGGTAATTAACCTAAGGCTTGTACTATGGGAAAAACTCAAACCATATCGTCAAGTTCTTGCAAAATGGAGAAATATTTGGCTTGTGTTTTAATTAATGTTTATTTTTTCATCCGAAAAATCGACTTGGAATCTCTCAAATATACCTGAGCATGGTAAAAATTTTCAGATATCACATGATTATAATCCCATGTATGGCCTTGATTGTCTCCATCAAATTAGCTGCGAACAACCGTCATAAACCCTCATATGAACCTTAAATTCAAAACATTCACGATTACGTTCTGCCGTTGATATCTATCAATCTGTAAGCTAAACTATAATTTCAAACCCTCATTTATCTTGCTAGTAGTAAACAATCATTACGAACTTTCATATATAAAGTTTAAATTCAAAGTAGTAGTTGATTTTTTGCTATTGACTGATAGAAGAAATATAAAAAAAACAGAGCAAAGAGTATGTAGGAAGGGAACAATGAGCTTAACGGTAAACAACAATTATAAACTAGCCTATATCAACTTTTAATTCTATCAGTCACAATGATGTTGGTTTTTGTTGTTGATCTAATAGAACAAATGTAACAATGCATGCATGAAGAGAATGTTAAACCTCTGATAGGTTTCAAAATATTTACACTGGCAGATTAGAGGAGCTTGAATCAGCATACCACAGTGAAAAGGAACGGCATGTTGCCTTAGAGAATGAGCTGGGTGAAATAAAAGAGAAAGTTGAATCTTTTGAGAAGGTATGAGATCTCATCGCTTTGTAATATTTAAATATAATTGAAGTTTTTGTTGCACATTTCAATGTACTTCATGTTGCAGATTGTTAAATTCTCTTCCAAAGTCCTTTCTTTCCCTTACTGTGGTTATTCTTTAAAAAAAATGTGTAATCAGGAATTTTTTTACAGCAATATCTATAACCATGTCTACCTTGAATTAGTTTTTCCTGTTTGCTGTCTGTCAAGACTCGAGAGCATAACATGGTATTTTGTTTTTTCATGGTATCCTTGAAAAGCATCTTAAGCTAGCTGAAGGAAGATAAAAATTGCCGAAGATAGGCACTATTTTTGCCAAATCCTATTACATTTGTCACTTCTGTGCAAAGTTTCCATATAAACTCTTGTGTTTGTTGTCTACGTAGGACTCAATGAAATTCACTTAATTGGGTATGACAAATTTCAGAATAAATGCTCTTAAAAGAGGCTTGAAACATTTGATCTAGATGGGTAAATCACTTATTTGATTTGATCAAATAAGTGATTCTTGACTTTGAGGCCAAGAAGGAAAAAAGTAAATTACTTGATTGGATTACACAAGTGAGCCAATGGGATTAGGGCCAAGGAAAAGAAATACGAGGGACTTCTAGGATTGTATTCTTGGCTAGGTGATATATTCATCCACTTGATTTTAAGATGAAAGAAAATGAATACGGATGTTTCAATAGCTTTTGTAGCTGAAGAAGCATGGCACTTTGGGGCTAAGGAGTAAAGGCTGTTATGTGATTTTGTGTTGCATATGATGATTGAATTATTACTGGAATTGGTTTCAAATCAAAATTAGGATTTTTAGTATCTAACTTGAAGGCTAACGAGTTATGGAATCTCTTATTGCTTTTTTAGATTAAGAGAGAATGAAATTTAACCTATAACTTTTGGGCTAAGGGTTATAGACTATTCTATGAGATTTTTGGGTCTATAGAAATTGGAGTATATGCTTAATATGGCTTAGCAAATATGATTGAAGTTGTTGAATTTGATTGATAGTTTTAGGACTATAAATCAAAGAAGGATCCTAGAACTTGGGAGTATAAGGATGAAGGTTCCATTTACTTAATTTGATTAAGAAAATATAAGATGCTAGAATTGAGATCCTATGCTAAAGTGTTGAGATCATTTGTTAACTTTGAGGTTAAACAAATTGAGGAGAATTCTAGATTTTGGCTCTAGAATAAACACTAATTAATAATCTCTTAGAGGTCATTTGGAAATCTCTATGGGGGACTTAGAAAGTTTCTTAAGTAGAAGAATTTGAACGGGAACTTGGTTCAATCCAAAACAAAGCAAACTTAAGGCTTGTCTATGATTGCTTGGCTCCTAAAAGGGTTTTAAAAAATGTTAATCTTCTTTGAAACTCTTTAAAAGATCTTAGGAGATCTTTAAAGTGTTCTATGAAAAATGTCAAGCAAGATGAATCATTTTTAGAGAAGTCAGATTTGGATTTTTCTTCCCGAACTCATATAACTTTAAAATTTGTTTAAAGGCAAAAGAGGGCTTCAGATAAATTCAAGAAAATGATATAGTACTTGATTAATTTGAGTTAATCATGTAGGGGAAGCTAGGGTGTGAATCATTGATATAATGGGAACATTTTTCTGCTTTTGGGCAAGCAGAGGAATCCTATAAGCTTAGGATTTGATTCTAAGTACTCAAATGCTTGGACTCATTAGAAGGCTGCATGAAGCTTTTATATGAGGTTATAAGAAACACCAAACAAGGAAAATCTATATAGAGATGGGTTGGGTTTGATCCATACAAATCTCTGATCATTGCAAGATTTGTTCAAGGGAGAGAGATTTCTAAATGGGTTGAAAGGTTGATGTGTTATTTGATTGATTAAGTCAATCGGGTAAGAAAAAATAGGATTTGGGTTAAAGCTATAGATCAATTTTTGACTCGATCTGGCCAAAAGAATTTAGATTTTAGTCCTGTGGATTGTTGTCGTCCTGTTGAACAGTTTAGAGGTTTTTTTGAAATCCTCTATGTAGGTCCAAGAAGATGCCAAACCAAAAAAGCCTTGATAGAAGCGGATTCAAGTTGAATTTGTTTAACTTGAATCAAAGAAATCCTAAGATTTGTGTAATGGTAAACTAACTTCATTAGGGCTCTAGGTTTTATAAGACAAAACTTATGAGTTTTCGAGAACTCCATTGAAAAGTTCACGAAAGAGAGAAAATTCCTAAGAATGGGATCCTATTTTAGAATTATTTTGAATTCATTAAAATAGGAAAGATTACCTATAGCTAGAGAAATTAATTACAATTAATTTTGAAATGATATACTGATTATCATTAGCACATACATTATTTTTTCTGCTTCTTGCTAATGAATAATGGATTTTGTACCTTGAATTGAATCATTGAAATCCTTTTGGAATTTCTTATAACTTCTTCATCTATTTTTCTCTTGGGCTTGCTTGAGAGTCCCTATGAGGGCAAGAATGATCATCTTAACATGCGATGGCTGATTCCCTTCTTGGAGAACTTGTTGGCTGTGGAGAAAACTTGAAGCGTGAGGTAAATTTTACAAATTTTTACATTCTTTCATCCAAACTAGTCTTAATTTTCTCACCCTTTCTCATATCCTTTCAAAGATTTTTTATTTTTATTTTTAATTCATATCCTTCCAAAGCTACATTCGCACTAATACAAACGGGAAAGTCATCAATATCCCTTATGTTTTACTTTAGTCTTTTTCAAATTATAATCAGTATATGACTAATTCAAAAATAAATAAGACTAATTAAAAAATAAATAAGATTTTATTACCCCTTTTTTATATGTTCTCTAAAGTTGTCTACTCCTAATTGACTGAGATACTCTTCCACAAAGAAGCCTTCTGTCGTTTTTTGACAGACTCAGCTTCCTTCGAAAAGTAAAAGATGAAAAAATTTTCCTTTCTCATTCCAAAGTAGCACTGTAACAAGCACAGGTGCCCTTAAGGTTTTCTTTTGGTCAAAAATATCGTAGTTTCCTTCAAGCTGAATTGCTCTGGGGTATGGATGGAGACATTAGATTTCTTTTTAAGATTTTCGCCCTCGTCTATTTCCCATGATTAATGGGATTAACTTGTTAGACATGAATCTCATGCTTAAATGGCAATAAATATGGTGATATAGTGCTGGTCATTTACAGTTGACGAATATTTGAATAATGGAGGTAAAAAGGCTTGCAAACTGGTTGCAGATGCAGTATCCGACATTTTTATTTAAGTGCTGACTTTTTAAGTACTTCATTTGCTTCCTGACATTGCCTTAGTTTTCAAGATGCTTTTTATTTTATTCCCTGAATGCAAGCTTGTCTATGAAACGCAAGTTTGGATGATTTTTTCCTGTTCTTGTATAATCATGGTTGCTTCTTTCTCCCCTAACTGGCCTCCATGTTTACAGATGAAGATGGTGTCAAAATTTCCTTATTTAGGGTTTTTTTTTTTTGAGTATTTTGTTTCTTGCTATTATTTAGCTTTTCCTTGTTCTATAAGGTAAAGTGATGTATGTCTCGCGCCCTCTAATGATTAGATCTAGCTTGCAACCTTTGTGGCTTGGAGTAATAGATTTTTTCATTTGTAGGTAGTTAATAAGTTTTATGCGATTCGCCAGCAAGATGTTGGACCCTCTGCAGATCATACATGGCAAAGCAGGTGCTCATGCCTTCTTGATGATTCTTCGGACAAGTGGATTTTTAACAGTGATGGAAGATCAGCTACGTCGACTTACATCGTGAGTTTAATCACCATTTTTCTTGCAATTAATTTTTTAATTGCCTTGCCCTGCACTTAATTTTTTAATTGGCTTGCCCAGTTAAACCATGTTTGAAATACACCATATCTGTAGCATCTACTCGCATTTAATAGCTTAAAATCTAGGTGATTTATATTGCGTAAAATTACAGCATTTGTCCATCTACGTATACTTTTATTTTTCTTGCATAACCTACATGCCCTTTCACTCACTGGTATTAGTAATTTCAATATTATATTGGATAATTAAATTATTTCTTATTGCTTTCTTTCCATTTTCTGCACGAGGACCTCTAATAGCAAATGTGGTGAAATATTGTGCTAAGATTTTTCTGCAAGTTGTTTATTGCGAAATGCCAAGGCATTTGTAATAGTTTACTTGTTTTAAGTGCTTAATGCATCGTGTATGGATTTGCATGTATGATGTGTATGGATATAACTTGTTTCGATAAGTATTATCTTTATGCACTATTTTGATAACAAATAGTGTGCTAGTTATTGCTATAGAAATTGTAACTGAGGCCGCTTATTTACCTATCCAATTGTTTTTTCACTGGATTTTACTTATACAGGGTTCCTGCCAATATAAGCTCCAATTGTAGTGGTCAGATATTACTGTATCATGATGGGCTTTTTACTTAGCAGTTGTATAATCTTTTGGATTTGCTTTTTGAGCTAGTTGTGCCTTAATCCTTTCCCTATCATGATGAACTATTAGGAACCCATGAGATGTGATGCATGTAAAATTCTTAAAATGCTTGCATGCAAAACAGTTTAGATATAAAATCATTTTCACTCACTTATTTTCACCAAGCTTAGAGCTAGATGTTTAACCGTTTAATTTTATTTAGCTCTGATGGTTGCTTATACTTTTGAGAATTTGACTCTTAGTAGGACACAAGGGAGAAAAAATGATTCATATAGCCGACCTCACGTAGTGGGATAAAGGCTTAATGTTGTTGTTATTGTATGGTTGCTTATACTTCGTACTATCTTTATTTTGTGCTATGTATTTTTCTTTTTTTCTTTGGCAATTTATATTAACTGTTCTTGTTGTACTTATTTCATTATCTAGTCATAAAATTGTGGCTTAAACAATCATTCTTCTCTTACAAATTTTGAAATAGTGTGAGTATTTGAAATGCAAATGTATCGATACTGCTGTAGATTTAAATAAAAAGTTAAGTCATCAAAACACCAATATGCTTGTAGATAAAGGCATATATCAACATTTAGGTAGAAAGCTCATATGTTTATTTCATACTAGGCTAGGCATTGCCTTATCATTAGTTTGGTAATTCAATTTATGCATGTGCCGAATGAAGGCGCCTTAATGCTTTTATAATGGATCCTAACGAAGTAAATGGTTAAAATTGTCCGTAGATTTTGTTCTAAAACTTTTTTCAGTTTTTCAATTTATTACCTCAATTCATCAAATATGAGCCAGCTGATGGATGGCCCTATGTTAGATGTAAATGGCAAGCAGAATAACCGCATTAAATCAGTGGATCTCTCTTCTGATTATGTGTGTTGTATTGGGCTTGTTTGGTATCTTTGTTATTCATTCCTACTGTAATAAATATGGAGGATTCAATATTATTTCTTCTCTTTAATTTGGCGTATTTATTCCATGTTTACTTCTATAAGAACAATGTAGTCTAGTTGTATCAATGCAAAATAAAAGAATATTTTCTTGTTTCTTCATTGTCTTTCTTTCGACAAGTTTTATGCTGGCTGTCGACTACCTAACACAACCCTTCACTTTTCTCATCCAGGACTTGTGACTTGGAAACAACAGTGTTTAGATGGAAATATTGTTCTAAAATTAGATGTGAGCATTTAAAGAATATTAACAAAAATATTTTTGAGAGTAGGATTCTAAATCTTAAGATTTTGTATATGCATGAGGAAGTTAATGTTATGTGGGAAAAAGTTGTAACTAATATTAAGAATGTTGTAAAGGATGTGCTTGGAGTATCAAAGGGAAAAAAATGTTAATAGTAAAAATAGTTGGTGGTTGAATCAAAATGTGCAAGAAGAGATAAAAATAAGAAGCTTTGTTATAAAAATTGATTTAGATGTAAAAACTTTGATAATTGGAAAAGATATAAAGAAGCCCATAAGGAGTCTAGGAATGCAATATGCAATGCAAAGATTTTAACTTTTAATTAATAAAATTGATTAGATATTAAGGATAGCGAAAGATATATGTACAAGTTAGCCAAACTAAGAGTTGAGAGTAGTAAGGGTTTAATTCAAGTGACGTGCATGAAGGATGAAAATGAAAAAGTGCTTTTATTAGAAGAGGATATTCAACAAAGGTGAATGAGATATTTTACTAAACTTTTTAATGAAGATTGTGAGAATATGATTGACATTAGTAATCTTAGCACCCTAAACGAAAATACATTTTTTTGTTTGTATTGACATATTAGTAAAATTCTATAAGATGGTGGTGAGGCTTGCAATGCTTTATGGTGTTGAATGTTGGCCATTAAAAGAGAAGCATAATACTAAGTTAAGTGAGGTAGAGATGAGGATGCTCAGGTGGATGAGTGGCTTTACACCCTTAGAGATATGATACGAAATGAGCATATACATGAAAAGGTAGGAGTAGCTCCAGTAGAAGATAATAATAGAGAGAATCGCCTTTGATGGTTTGGTCACATAAAACAACGGCCTTCCGATGACCCGGTTAGGAGAGTAGAGGCATTAGATTTGACTTATGTTAAGAAAGGTAGAGGCAGACCTAAAAAGTCTTCGTTAGAAAATATTAGGAATGACCTTTTTTTATTAGATTTAAAACGAGAATTTGACTTTTAATAGGACACAATGAAGGAAAAGGATTTATGTAGCTGACCCCACGTAGTGGAATAAAGGCTTGATGTTGTTGTTGTTGTGGTTGTATTGACATATTAGTAAAATCGAAGTTAGATAAGCTTTAAAGAAACATGTAGTGTGGAAAAGATGAAAAGCTGTTGGATTTATAATATTCCATTATAGGTGTGGAAATGCTTAGGATATGAAGAAATTTTTTGGTTTACTAAACTTTTTAATATTATTTTGAAGACTAAAAAGATGTCAGATGAGTGAAGAATGAGTGTGTTAATTCCCAATTTTAAGAATAAAGGTGATGCACAAGATTGTGCGAATTATAGAGGAATTAAGTTAATGTGTCATACCTTAAAACCTTGGGAGAGAGTTATGAAGTATAGGTTACGATGTGATACTTATGTTTCTCTAAATCAATTTGGATTTATGCCGGGTATGTCTACTGTGGAAGCTATGCATTTATTGAGAGAGGTTTGATGGAGAAGTATGGAGAGAATAAGGAAGATCTACATATAATATTTGTTGATTTAGAGAAAGCATATGATAATGTTTCAGTAGAAGTCCTATGGAGAGTTATAGAGAAGAAAGGGGTTAATAATGATTCTATTCAAGTAATTAAGGATATGTCTGCAGGAGCTATTACTTGTGTTCAAACACAAGGTGGTTTGAGGTCTTTGACCAATTATTTTCTTATTTCAGTTGGATTACATTAAAGATCAACCTTAAGCCCATATCTTTCTGCTTTAGTCATGGATGTTCTCACTAGACATTTGCAAGAGGTTGCACCCTGGTGTATGCTTTTTGTTGATGATATTCTTCTTGTTGATACAACTATAGATGGAGTTGAAGGTAAACTTGGATTATGGAGGTCAACCTTATAGTCTAAATGATGTGAAACAACATGCGGTGAATCACGAATTGCACTTAAGAAACTAATAGAAGCAATGACTTTTAGCTTGCTACCAAAACTCTTTGTTTACTCAAGTTGAGTTTAAGAATAAGACATAGATAGATTAAGCAATGACAATAATGTAGAGAGTTGAGGAGCCTCACAAAATAACACCAAAATTTAAATAATGAAAATAGCAAATGATAACAAAGCCCCAAATTTAAAAATCGTTCACCTTGAGATCCGTCACTCGTTTTAAAAGTGGTGGCTAGCGGAAGAGAATCGAAAGTAGACTTAGCGACGCCACTAATAGACAAGTGATCTTGAGAGGACTTGTCGCCGGGCGGCCGTCAATGATCCACTCGGAGTCCGGGCGTTGTTTGTCGATGACGTGTATGAGCGTCGGTAGGATTCGATCCAAGTAGGCTCCAACAGTATCTTCGTCGGACTCAAATCCCACCTCGAAGAACGACGATCGATGGATGTCGAGGTTGCCGTGAGCGTCGATCACAAGTCCCCATTCAAGCTCGGGGTCCGCCATGCATGGTGGGAAAGGGGAATGAGGACCAAGAGGAAAGAGGAGAGGGCAAAACGTGAGCCCGTGGAGGGAGGGGAGTCACGGGTAGGAGAGGGGGTAGGGGCGGGTAGAGTTGTGGGGGATAAAAGCTAGAATTCTAAAATTGATTTCAGATTTCCGGAATTGGCACCCTTCTAATTCAGAATTTGAAATTGAAATTAGGATTAGGAGGGAAGGGGTTAAAGAGATACTAAAGAAAATTAAAAGGGGAAAAGGGAAGGGGTTGGCCGGCCATGTAGAGAGGAGAGGGGAAATTAATTTTCATTAGGTGGGGCCCATGGTTAAGTAATTAAATCCTAATCAAATTCTGAAATTATAATTTCAGTTTTAATTGGGACTTAAGTAACTTCCCAATTTGGGTTAATATGAGAGGGAAACAAATTCAAATTTCAAAATAGCTCTAAGTGTCATTAATTACAGTAGTAAATTTTATTTCATCAAAACTAAATCATTCCAATACATGATGCCTCATATAAGGAGGCCCAAAAATAAAAGCTGAAAAGACAGAAATGCCCTCTGGGCTACATAAGCAAAACAATGCCCTCAGGGGCAAACTAGGAAAACTAAAATACATATGAAATAAGCTGTAAATAAATCAGAAATAGAGGCTCTGGATCGCAGCCGTCGATCTGCGCCACCGGCGATGATACACGTGTCGAAATCTGATGTCCCCATCACTAAAGGTTTCGTTTGAATAGATCTAAAGCCGAATATGTCTAGTGTAATTTTAATAGTAATAGATATACTGGGCGGATTGTGACTTTGTTAAGAGTACACATTTTAGATATCTTGAGTCTATTGTTTAGAGTGATGGTGAAATAGATGGAGATATTATTTGTAGAATTCAAATTGGATGGTTGAAGTGGAGGAATCCATTGGGCTTGTTGTGTGATAGAAAAGTCCCCCACAAACTTAAGGAAAATTCTATAAGATAGTGGTGAGACCTACAATGCTTTATGGTGCAGAATATTGGCCATTAACAAAGAAGCATGATATTAAGTTAAGTGTTGCAGAGATGAGGATTCTCAGGTTGATGAATGGCTTTATTTCTAGAAATAGGATAGAAAACTAGGATATATGTAAAAATGTTGGAGTAGCTCAAGTGGAAGATAAGATTATAGAGAGTCGCCTTAGATGGTTTGGTCACATAAAACGTTGGCTTTCCCATGACCTAGTTAGGATGGTAGATGTATTTGATTTGACTGTAAGACTAAAAAGATTTGATAGAAAATATTAGAAATGATTTTTTTATTAGATTTAAATAAGAATTTGACTCTTTGAGCTAAACTCTCAGTGGTGTGTGCTATCTATATTATATGCGCATGAACAGATGCATATATAAATAAATACGGATATATAAAGTGTTTTTATTTATACCCATGCTAGGTTTACCTTTGACTGCCAACAGGGGTTGAAAGTTTGTTATCTTCTCTTAAATCATTGATTACTTTTCCTATTGAAAATTACTGAAATAGAAATCACTACCACTATTGTATCTGCTGATGCCGTAATTATAAGGATGTATCATCCATAAAACAATATTCTAAGTAGCTACTAAAAAGGACATTTGCAAGTGTAGCAAGCGCATTGGAGGCCATTTTGTTTTAGGTTCTCATGTTCTGCTACACTTTGATCATGAACTATGATTGTATCTTCTTTTTTTTTTTTAATTAAGGGACTAATTTTGTAAGTTTCACTGTTATCGGATTTGGCTTTCCAAGCTTTTTAATTGTTTCTATGATTAGCTTTAAGGCTTCTAGGAAAATGACACTACAAGTAGCTGGAGAGTTGTCATTAGAGAAATAAATCCTATGATGCACGGACACGGATATGGGACACGTCAATTATTGAAAATATAAGCCACGAGCACGGTATGCACACGGTAATATAATTTTTATATTTTAAAATAGTGTATAAAATTTGAATGAGTATAATATTAAAAATAATTTTGAAATAATAATTTATTCAACTAGAATTTGTGCTTAAAATGATTAATATTAGTAAGTCGAGAGTCGGGCGTTGCTGCTATGTATCAAGCATTGAGAGAGGATACGACAGTGATGTCTAGAGTCAGACATCAATGTCAAGAGGATGTTTGTCATTGATGTTGAGAGGACGTTGGTCATCGATGTTAAGAAGACGTCTGACAAAGATGAACTGTCAAGTTTTAGGTATAGAAATTGCTAGCATCGAACATCAATGTCAAGGCAATGTCAGCTTTGATGTTGAGTTGGTTTTGAAATATCGATGTTGTAACGATGTTAGACGTCGACGTTGCGATGACATTTGACATTATTGTGAAACCAAAGTTGCGACACGCAAAAGAGAAAATGTTCGATGAATGGGGTAAGAAAGTTTTTATATTTTAAATAAATACAAATTTTAAATATAAGAAATTATATTTAAAAATAATCATAAAATATTTAAGACACGCGTGTCCAATTTGTATGTAATTCTTTTTTTAATTGGACACGTTTTCCGCATGTCTGACACGTGCCGAATGAGTGTCAAACGCATGTTGTGTCGGACACTGCACGTCTCTTTGAGAAGAAGTGTTGATGCATTATAAAATAAATCGCTCATACTGAGGCATCTTGTTTGGTAGTTATCTTCTCACTATCCCATGTTGAAGCAACCAACATTGACATACCCTTATCACATTATGCCTTTTTTATGTTTCTCTGACTGATTGTTTGAACTTCAATGCTGTCCTCTGTAGTAGCAATCTTGTCTCCATGTCTCATATTGACCAACATATACTTATTACATTAGGCCTTTATGATGTTTTTCTCATTGTTTAGACTTTCATGCAGGCCTCATTAGAAGAAGAAATCGAGTCACGTAAGAAAGCAATGGAAAAGCTGCAAAACAATTTGCGGATGGTATTTGAAGGTGATTCTTATACTGAGTTAATTAGTTTGTCATCTTACTAATTTTTTCCTGTTTATATTTCAATTCATAGGGGCTCCAAATTGAACAGCATTTAAGAAGAAGTGCTGGATTTCTTGAGAAGAAACAAGTACGGTTTTTTTTTTAATGATTTAGGTTGCTGTTTCTTATCTTTATATTCTTTAAATACTATTTATAGATTTGCGACAAATCAGCAGATGCAGTTGATTGAAATGTTTGAGAGTGGGTTATCATCACTGCGCCACATTCATAATCAGCTCAGAGCGGATGCTGTAAAATTATTGGAAGAAGAAGCATCCCATTTGGAGGCAGTGCTTCTTGAAGTACATGAAAAATTACTCCCAGTTTACTTGAACAGTGAGCCAAAGCAAGAAACTTTTCAGGCAGAAGGAGAACATCTGTCTGATGACAACGAATGCAAGGATGTTCACATTACCGATGATGTTGTCACTGACATTTCATCTAAGGTATATTCTAAATTTAGCTTTCTTTTGATCAAGAAGCAGCCTGATGCATACTTGCAATTATACAATGCAACAGCTGATTGAACTTCAATCTTCTCTTGAACCATGTTGTTGATGTTCTGATACCGTTATAGTAAGGAAGCACGCAAGACAACTAAATAGACTGAAATTTTATTCATGACTAATAAGAGTTTACAACTTTTAATTATCGGAACTAACACCCACACTTACAATACAAGAAATCTTACCCGAGAAAATTCAACTTATTTTCTAGTACACCTAGTAAATTCTGATTAGTTTCAGATTTTTCCAGACCAATTCCTGCTATAAAGAATTTTAGGAAACTTGCCCAAAGAAATTCATTGCAAAGAGGCTTTTAAAGTTTAAACCATGTTGTTCCAGCCTGTTTTCCCAAGTTCCCACCGTGAATGCACTAATCTTCTATCAGCTATTGAGATGACTTAATATATCTTGTCTGGAATTGTTCCAATTACCTGCAATGTCAAATGTTATGCAAATAGGTAAGCCTAAGTATTCCAAAACTAATTTTAAATCATATTAAGTTATAAAAAAAAAAAAAGTTAACCTGAGATTGAAATTGATTCTTGATTCAAGAAATATGTTGATCTTCCTCAATTGGATCATAGGCTGGTTGTCGTATAGTTAAAAACGATAAGCGACCGTGCGCAAATCCACAAGAATGCAGATAACAATGGCCAGAATCTATGTGGAGGAACCACCAGAAAGGCATGCCGACTTATTTCTTCGGCCTGAAATCGTTCTTGGCAAGATCTTTGGACCCCCACTATGATTTCCTTCCTCGTATCCTCTCCTTGATATGGGGAAATCCACCCTAATGTGAAGGAACTCCTTCCCAAGTTTATGAAAACTGAAATGACTCTACTAAAAAAATCCCTCTTCCAAAGGAAAAATGGCTATTTATAAGCAAGCATAAGGCCAAAGCAGCAACCAATTACCAAACTATCACTATTTAAAAAAAAACAGAAAACAGGAAATAAAAACAAGTAAATTAAAAGAAAATTTTAAGAAACCTAACTAACAAAATGGTCTAAAAAATACTCAAATAAATCCTTTATTATGCTCCTTGGGTCTGGGCAGACTCGTCATTGATGTCTGGATAGCATCAGACCTCATTCAACTTTTCACTAAAATAAGCAATGGGATGTCCTTTATAAATCAATACAGTACCAATACCTATATTAGGAGTTTTTATTTGGTCCGGTGCAAGGACCTAGAGGAAGGTTCGGTTTTGCCTAAAAAAGTGCAAATACCGAGTTTTTTGAAAAAATACCGAGTTTTTTGAAAAACTCGGTATTTGCACTTTTTACCTATTTTTGACTAAAACCGAACCTTCCTCTACATCCAGTGAAAGGACCTAATAATTGCAGAGACATCACAGTCAATATTAAAAATATAGAGAAATTTGGAAGGGTAATGACAGGGGCATGCATGATAGTCTGATTAAGTTCTTTGGAATTAGTGTAAGTGCATGCCTAATTAAATTTGTCTCCTGTAAGAACTTTTGTTAAAGGGGTAGACATAGAACTAATATTCTTAACAAGTTGTTGATGTAAAGATATCAAACCATGAAAACTACGCACAACCGTGAGGATTGGGGTATGGTCCACTCTAAAATTGCTTGCATCTTCTTATGGTCCATTTATATCCCCACACTTGAAAAAACATATCCTAGAAATTATATTTTATCAGCTAAGAATTTGTATTTACTAGGATTTGCATATAATTGTTCATGTCGAAGGACTTTAAAGAATTGTTTTAAGTGAGATAAATGATCCTCAATAGTACAACTATTAAAGTAGAATGTCGTCAAAATAGACTACAACAAATTTTCTCCATGCGAGGTATATTATACAAATTTTTGGAATATAGGTTCCCTTATAGGAATATTAATGAAATTAATATATATTTTGATTAATATAAAGATACATATTCTATGCATTCATGAAACTAAATGGGTTGGATAGAAGACTAAGGAGATTGATAGTTTAAGATTTAAACTATGATATTCGGGTAGGAGTCGTGCTAGAAATGATGTAGGTGTGATTATAGATAAGAGTTTGAAAGATAATGTTATAAAAATTAATAGAATTGGTGATAGAATTATAGCTTTAAAGATTGTTGTTGATGCTAATATTGCTAATATTATAAGTGCTTATGCTTCTTGAGTAGGTTTGGACATGTGTTCAAAATTAAAATTTTTGAATGACTTAGAATAATTAATTCAAAAGATATCTCTTAAAGAAAGAGTTTTTATTGGAGGAGATTTAAATAAACATGTTGGTAGAGAGGTAGATGATTTTAAAAACATTCATGGTGACCATGGATTTGGAATGACAAAAGAAGGTGGTAAGACCATATTAGATATTTCTTTTACTTATAATTTTTTAATTGCTAATATCTTATTTAAAAAAGAGATGAGCATCTTATCACTTATAAAAATGGATATAGTAAAATTCATATTAATTATTTTCTTATAAGAAAATTAGATCATTTATATTGTAAAAATTGTAAAGTTATTCTGAGTGAAAATTTATGTACCTAACATCGATTATTAGTTTTGGACTTTAAGATAAATGAGCAGAAAATATAAAAATAAAGTTAAATAATATTCTAAGATTTGATGGGGGCATTTAAAGAATATTAATAAAAATATTTTTGAGTGTAAAATTTTAGATCTTAAGATTTTGCCTGTGCATGAGGATACTAATATTATGTGGAAAAAATTGACTAGTGATATTAAGAATATTATAAAAGATGCGCTTGGAGTATCAAAGGAAAAAACTCCTAATAGTAAAAATAGTTGGTGGTGTAATCCAAAAGTGCAAGAAAAGATAAAAATAAGAAGATTTGTTATAAAAATTGATTTAGATGTAAAAATTTTGATAAGTGGGATAGATATAAAGAGGCACGTAAGGAATCTAAAAAAGCAATATTCGATGTAAAGATCTTAGCTTTTAATGATTTATATAATAGATTAGATACTAAGGAGGGAGAAATATATATGTATAAGTTAGCCAAACAAAGAGATCACAGTAGTAAGGACTTAGTTCAAGTGAAGTGTATTAAGGATGAATATCAAAAAAAACTTTTTCTTAGAAGATGATATTCAACAAAAGTGGATGAGATATTTTGCTAAACTTTTTAATGAAGATTGTTAAAATACGATTGAATTTAGTGACCTTAGCACCCTAAATAAAAATAAAGATTTATGTTTTTATCGACATAGTAATAAAACTGAAGTTAGAGAGGCTTTAAAAAAATGAAGTGCGGAAAAGCTATTGGACCTTATGATGTTCCAATAGAGGTGTGGAAATGCTTAGGAGACGAAGGAATTTCTTGGCTTGCTAAACTTTTTAATATTGTTTTGAAGACTAAAAAGATACCAAATGAGTGGAGAATGACTGTGTTAATTCCTATTTTTAAGAATAAAGGTTATGCACAAGATTGTGAGAATTATAGAGGAATTAAGTTAATGTGTCATACTTTAATACTATGGGAGCGAGTTATGGTGATGAGGACATCCGACTGTGGAAAGTTTATCAAAGAAGAGGCCTAAGATTTGCGACCATGATTGAACAACTTTATTTTTAAGTTATTATTTGTATTTGATGTATTTATGGTTTTTTTTATTTTTAGCCTCACTTGAGGGAATAGGTTCATGTGATCCCAGGGGACACTTTTAGAATTGTTATTGTATTTTGGCTATTTATAGCCCCCTTTTTATCTTTGGAGGGGGATGATTATTATGAGAATAAAATTTTTCACTTTGTGTTTGAGAGCTTGAGAGTTCTTGTGAGAGTTTAAGTCCCTAGGTGAGGACAACGTATTACCCATCAGCCATAGGAAGCGTCCGGGCTCATGGTCCATCTCCTCCACCAACTTCTTCCCCTTCTTTTTCCTAGCCGCAGCCCCATCCTCCTTTCGTTTTTTTTTTCCTTGGCCGAAATTCCCCACCCAAACCCTAGGCCAACCCCACCTTTCCCCTTCCTCCCTTTGCCGAACTCCACCCCAAACCCTAGGCCGACCCCCATCTAACTGCCGGCCCCACCTCCCTTCCCTATGCCGCCGGCTCCATCAACCCTCCCCTTGGATCCAAATTCATTCAAGCATTTACTACTTTCCTAAATTATCTCATTGTAAATTTGGAAGGTCAATTAATTAAAATTTGAATTTGAAATTCCTTCTTTAAATAAGATGAGTTATTTTAGGAAAGTTTCTCCAATCAAGGCCATTTAAATTAGAGAAATAATTGTATTAAATTCTCTTTCTTAATTTAAATTGGCTTAGATTGACAACTCCTTTAAGCCCATCAATTCCCTCAAATCTCCATTAAATCATGTGGGCCCCTTGTCTTCCTCTCTTGTCCGCTCCCCTCCTATCTCTCTCTCATCTAATTATGAGGTCTATTAAAGCTCCCCAATCAATCCATCAATTTCCCATCTAATTGAGCCGCCCCCCTTCTCTTCTTTATTTTTGGGAAATTCAAGTTCAAATTTCCCAATAACTTCCACCCTTTAAAGCTAGAAATAAATTTCAGAATTTTGAATTGATCTCCCTCCCTCAATCAACACACAAAATCTGAAATCAATTTCCCCTTTTCCCTATAGCTTGGTCCGCCCACTTAGCCCCACCACCTTCTTTGTATACTTCTTCTCTTAGGCTTAATATTTCACCTAAGGATGAAAAAGTAGATCCTCCCTTGACAACTACATTCAAACTCCTCGAGCATTGCAACCCTTCAACGGTGACAAGGAGTGTTTGCTCAAGGCAAACCACAGATGAACATCGCCCTGATCCTGAAGAATATCGGAGTACAAGTTCAGGAGCTTGACGGAATTCCACATCAAGACTAGAAACTTGACGAAGGTGAACTCTCTTCTGACTCTTCCTCCTAACCTCTCCTCGATTGTGGTATGATTAAAAGTTATGAAGGCTTCTCCGCTTAGCCGTTATGATGAGTATGTGTGAGGGATCTTAATAGTGACTAGTCTTGTTGTTAATCAAGGGATTTCTTTGAAAACCCCACGTTAAGCAAAGCTGGATTTACTTCGATTATTTTTGTGCTCCAAAATTTTATCTTTTAATCAATTGCCTAAGCCTAATCATTGCTTTATCATTTTCGATCTCTTGTTTAATCCGTAGGAAGCTGAATAACTGCTATTGCTCCATCACAAAGCGTGTAATCAAGGTTAATACATTTACCTATGCATGTAGTTCTACATCATATGGAGCATAGGTTGCGGCGTGATACTAATGTTTTCATGTCTCTTTTATCTTTATTCAAAGATCCATAGTTCCATTATAACATTTCAATTTCATTTACTTTTTTTTTCACTTGTTGGTACTGGAAAAGCCTAGACCTTGATATTTTCTAAGTTATTGTTTTCACGAGGGTGCTCATTCTCAGATTTTGTTTGCATCTAAGGCCATTTGACAGTTATGCATTTAAATAGAAATATATTTGGAAGTGATATTCATGAAATCCAAATTTGAATTGCTTACTTTCATCTAATTTTAGCACTTTATATAGTTCAAATGATTGCCTAAATGAAGTGAGATGGATCCAATTTTGTAATCCTTTGAGTGTATAATCAGCTTACTGTTTATGACTTGGTATTAATGCAGGGAACAGATATGTCCGCAAGTGGTCTTTCAAGCAGAATGCATGATGCATCGGATGCCCTTTCCCAGGCATTACAAGAAAAAGTCAGAATTCACCTTCCTTTTTTTTCTTTTATTTGGTTGTTTCTGTTGTTTTTTTCTGTTAGAGGGTTTCATGTTTGACTTAGAATGGAAACCTTGATGGATGCAAAGAACCCAAATAGTTGGTTTGCTTCATATTTATTTGATGTCAGGTTGCTGCTTTACTGCTTTTGTCACAACAAGAAGAAAGGCATTTACTGGAGAGGGAAATGAATGCTGCTCTTCAGCAAAAGATGGAAGAACTTCAAAGGAACTTATCTCAAGTAATTATAAGCTTTGATCTTTTATCCGTCTAGCTTTCATGCTGGGTTATGATAACTGTGTTATACTATATAACAAACTTTTAGGTAACAACCTTGTGGGTAACACTAAATTAGCTCAACCTAGAGATGAGATATATAAATAGCAATATCATTCTCCTTTCACAAAAAAAATGAGGTGGATACCTAATGTTTATGTTTGATTTTTCCTCTCTTGTTGGATATGGTTGGTTGAGAGTAATTTCATCATGCATTTGTGCAGACTTACGTCAATATACCCTTTCTTTGCACTGTATGTGTTGTATGCTCTGACAATGTAGTTTGGGTAGGTGATCAAGGGTTCTTGATTTGTTTATATGCTTATACGAGATAAGGAAGGAAGATAATTGAGGAAAAGATAGAATTGATAGAGGTTTCGGTGAAGTATGAGGTAGGGGAACTTGAAGAGAGGTCAAGGAAGAGCAAAGATGGGATGATGCTAGATCATTATAGTTGAATAATCTCATTTGTTGAATTATGTTCCAAACCAACCTTTTTCATGTGTCCATTTAGTTATTGCTCATATTTCATTATATAAAACGGACACATTATTTTTTATCTTAGTGGTATAATGTATGTTTAGTAAGTACTAAGAGTCTTATTCTATTTTTAAGGTGACTTAAGGTTGTATGATTATTTAATAATTGGGTTAATGAAATGTTGAAGTCTCATTTCTCCCGCTTCTCTCTATGTCGTCTATCATTATCCCTTTATTCCTTTCATTTTATGTTATTATTTGGCATAAGAGACTACCTTGTCAAATCAAACTCTTAGGTTTTTCAGTTGGTTGATTTGGCATAAGAGACTACCCTGTCAAATCAAACTCTTAGGTTTTTTAGTTGGTTGAGGGTGCATGGCACGATATTTTGTGGGCTCCGAAAATTCGGCCACAGCCTCCGCTCCGCTTTTCTTTTTTATTTATTCGGCGAGGGAGTTTTAACGGATTAAGTTCCGGGGTAAATTTTGTTTGTAGATAAGACACTACCCAGAGATTTCGCCCTCATTTTGCGAGGTCTTTATGATCTGAGTTCTGGTTTCCTATAGGCGCAAGCCCCTATAGTTAATTACCCCTCCAGGTAACGAGAGTGAACTTTCGATTAAGGCTAGTCATCAATCAGATACGTAGAGTATACGTGTTATCTGGCATATAGTAGCAGCAATGGGCACGGGAATTTGAAAAAAGTTTGGATTTGGGGCATATTTGATATTTAAAATAGAAATTTCACCATCGTGTACTCAAAGCAAATGGTGGGGGAATGGATGATGGGCCCGATCAAGATCCCATGGTTCCGTCGTCCCGGGCCATCGTGGTCCCTGGTCTACTTAGTCAGGGAGGTAGTCGACCTAACCTGACAGAAGGATCCTTGTCGGCAACCATGGGTTGCTTCTTCCAAGAGTACCTTGTAGACCTAGGATGAATGTTTGTCTAAGGGGACAAATTTGAATCCACCTTAGCTGACAGAGGGCTTTGTGCCCTATCGATCATATCCT
>NW_021319311.1:35199-51732 GCF_001605985.2 Dendrobium catenatum | reverse complement strand
TGTCGCCAAAGGAGCGGAGTCGGACAACCAGGAAGGATCCGAAGAAGCAAAGGGAGAAAGTTACGATCACAGCCAACGAAGCCTCTGTTGTCGCCTCCGATCAAAACGTCGTCACTTTCGATCTGCAGGAGGAGAAAGTCGCTGGAGGGGCGAAGTCGAACAATAGTGAAGAGGCCGAAGAAGCGGCTTCGGTCTCTTCTTTAACGTCGAGAGGGATCGTGTGTGAGGTGACATCGAGTCGTGCGTAGACTGTGCGGAGCACGTCGTCAATACGACGGGTTCGTGGCCGGACGGGTAGGTAGGATTTTATATATATATATATTTTTTCTTTTGTTTTTTCGATACAGAGGTCAACATATTTGCACTCAAGCTCCTTTGTGTCATTGCAAAATGCATCATGTGATCGCTCTGTTGTCATGATTAATTGTGATTTCATCTCTACACCTTCCTCATCTGCGTTTACAACTAACCACTTGCATCCTGATCGCAATCACAACATTTTTCATCTTCCGTTTATCCTACACGTGCTTGGCTCTATGCAATTGTGATCAGTCATGTATCCTTTGCATGCGTAATGTCCTTGCTACTCACGAGCCTAAGTCCTCTTCCATTGCCTAGCAACTAATCCATTCTAATGTTGACCCATCACACATAGAGCTATCGAAGTGGGTGTCCAATGCACACCATCTTCATCATGTATTTCCCTGCCTACTTCATATTTGCTCCACTCAAGTTGTGTTGCACTTTAAATCCTTGCCAAGCCTTGGTGTCAACCATCTCCTTTTTTAACCCTCACTCGTGTGCACAACCATACTCAACCTTTGGCCCACTACCGTCCATCAACCTATGTCTGCAACTCCCAACATGATTTTCTTAGGTGATTTCCTATTATTTCCCCCTCTAGCACATAAACCATGCACAAGCTTTGTAAATTGTCAATTTTGTATGCTCTCATCGCTCCCTAATTGGCCTAACAAGCATCTCTTTCTTGAGAAATGCCTTGAGCAATCGCTCTACTGTTTTGATTGATCATGAAAGTTGCCAACATGCTTCCATACAACTGAACTTCTTTGGATCATTACATCCAACATGTGATCCAAGTCAATTTGATTTAAAATTTTTGGTGATTCCTTATTACCTCATAGAAACCTGACTTCAATTTTTGAAACTATTCATCGATCTTTATTATTTATTATTTGGACAACCCCTTGACGATTGCATCGAATAGTTTTTTTTTTAGACCTTCAATGGCTATCATGTAACCTTTAACTCACCTTTGTGATCCCTATACCACCGTAAGTTTTTAGTAAGCACTTATATTCGAGGCATACTGATAGGAAATACTTGAGATCAAGTATTTCCTATACGCCTCTGATGCAACTCTCCAAGCAAGTTGCTTTCCCGCACAGGAAAACAGTGAAAAACAGTGGAAAAATGGAGAAAAACTGAGAGAAAACGTAGGAAAACAATAGCAAACGATTGTTTTCCACTAGTAGATGCAAGAAACAAGTAAGATACAATTTTCCTTCGATTCGAGAGGAAGGAAAAACTCTCCAAATCTCTAGCCGTAGTCTAGAGCCCAAGAACAAGAAAACCTAGATCTCAAGAAAATATTCAAATGCAAGGTAACCCTAATTCCCCCTCATCTCTCTAATTAAACATGAAAGGAGGATTACAAAAGACCTAATTACCCCTTCTAAATCAAAATTTCCCTCCCAAAAGACTCCAAGTGGGCCCCCTGAGTTTTCCGCCCCCTCCCTGTTCGCCTGGCTTCCGCCGGGTGAAGACCAGGACCGGTCTAGGTTGGACCGGTCCAGCCGGCTCAGGTGCCGGCCTAACACATAAATCATGTGTTTCCTATTATGATTCATCTGATAAGCATTATTATGCTAATGGATATTATAAATCATGCTTTTCTAATAGCAATGCTTAAAATAGCAAGAAGACAAATTATATAGTTCATATCATGAGATTAATCAAATCATGATGATCTTGTATATTTGCATCCTCGATATCAGAGTCCTAATAGATCGTATCATGATAATCATACATACTCACATCAACGATATCCTGATCTTGATAGATCTTATCGTGATGGCCATAGGCACTCTCATCTCCATTATTTCCCATCCAAAGCCAAACCATCTGTCTTCATAAATCTTCTCCAATCAATCTAGGCCTCATTATGAAATATTTAATGCTAAATTAGATCATTGCCCTGTGAAAATAAGTAAGGCTCAAGTTATTTCTTTATCTAATTACTTTAATATCAACTTCATTTTGTCCATTATCTCCCATCCTCATGTGGCTGAGCTCAAATGTGATGATGTGGTTAAGCTTAACATTACATTTGAAGATGGGTTTGAGCTATAGCTTGCTTAGGTGATCTTACCAGAGAATGATGCTGCACTTAAGTATAATTGGACTTTCAATCGCTATTATTGCTTCACAGCCTCTATAGGTGTGGATACAAGTTGTTCATCTACTGCTGCTTGCTCTGTTACTGATTGACTTTGTCTTTCCAATCCTTCCACCTTCAAATTGTCCTATTGGTCCTCATACAAAGTTGAAAAATATATGGAGATCCAAATTCTCTACCAACCTTTGAGATTGTTATGTAGGATTTTACTTAGTTCCCTGTAGTATTGTTGGCTATTCACTTGTGCTGATTTCATTCATATTTCCACCATTGTCATAACTATATTGTCTTGATAATTTCACCCAGATTATTGAATTGATGTAGTATATACATTGATGTATAGAGCCAAAGCCCCTAGATCCTTTAATTCGTGACCAATTTCCTATTGTTGCTGCCATTTGTGATACACATCCTCCATTTCCTCCACCACCACAATGCCACAACTTACTAACTTGTTTGTGAAGATTTTTTTTTTTGGCTCAGGTAATTGATTTGGGATCATATTGCTTGAAAGAATCTTAGTCATCCAATTCTTCTCCAAATTGATCTTTGCCACATCCATTTTATTTTTGCAAATGTTTTAATTATCTAATAAGGGTACATTGTTTCTTATCTTACATGTCTAATGTATGTATAATAAGAACCCTTTTTTAATTTTTAATTTTTATTTATTATTATTTTTTGTATAATAAGAACCCTTCTATACATATATAGTTTGCCGTAGTGTTGTAGGATTATCAATAATTTGATTAATGAAGTATTGAAGTTTGTTTCTCCCTACCTCTCTCTCTCTCTCTCTCCCCTCTCATCTGTCTTTCTTCCATCGTTGTATGTTATTACAAGGGAGGGAGTTTGAGAGTTGAAGCTCCATAGAACGAAAGATAGAGAGGAGGTTGAAGGGAGAAAATATCTTATAAGATAACAATTGTTTATTTTTCCTATTTAAATTCTAAATAGTTTTAAAGAAATTACATTGAAACAATTTAAAGAGCATAATATGAATACCCCTTAAATATGGCTACCAATAAAGCCAAAAATTCTATTCACGCCACTGATATAACACATTAGTTTTGATTAGATGATCGCCATCACGTAAAATGCTATACCTACAATATTATATAAAAATTAATAAGTTTTAATATCATTTTGCATCTTCTCTTCGTTGAATATTTATTCACTTTGGCTTCACTGAACCTGTTGTTTGTTTAGGAAACATTTCAACTTAGTTTTTCTGTTGCATGTATATAGCAGTTCTATATGGATGCAATCCAGATGTATGCGTGCGTATCAATTTATGTTGTACCCTTGCATGTCATTCTGTGGGTATATCCTCTATAATTACGTGTTCATGCTTGTGTACTTTTTCTATTATGGCATGAATACAAATGTTTACATTTTTTCATTAGTGTCTAAGTGTGGAGATGGCTACTATCTAGGGAAGATTGCATATCTTATGCTTAGGTGATTGTGCCAAAGCTCAAATTCGATTAAAGTGAGGTGGGATGGCCTAGGTGGAAAGCAATATTGACAGAGTGAATAGTAATGGCACCACTATCACCTCAACTTGAGTCAGCCATTGAAAATTTTTTGAGATAAGGGTTGGATCAGCATCAAATTAGCCCATTCTATACATAATGTCACCGATTACACGACAAATAAAAAGCTCAATGCTACTAATCATATGACATCTATATTTTGCCTTATAGGTCTACTTCTTGCCTCCCTCTTCCACTTCATGGATTATTTCTACTTATCACAGACGAGCATTCATACAATAAATAATAGTAATTAAAATATGTTCGGATAGAGTAATGATAGTCGACAACAAGTATTAAAGTGTTTTGACCAAGCATGTTTAAGTTAAAGAAACTTGGAGACATGACCATGCAACGGAAAATACATTAAGATTGGTTAAGAAATCCTCCAATATATTGATGGCAGGAAGGAATGATAAGTTGTCAGCTCGAACTCTTTTGTGTTTTTCTTTACTCCATTCAACTGCTCCACTTAGTTCCCAAAGCTCTTTCTCTCACACTCACACTCAAGTTTACTAGCCTGTTGTAGTTAGCAATTCTCTAATGGTTATTAGCATATTCTAAATTGGGTGGCCTAATAAGAAGTGGATCACTGAATATTCACTGGAAACTTTGAAAAGCAACAAGTTTTTAATACTTTAATGATAAATTGCATCAGTAGAAGCCTGTAACAACGAAAGATAGAAGTCTCATCATTATTATCATTAACGATAGAAGTCACATCATTATTAACATTAGCTTAATCTTAAAAATATAGGATTTGCTTCATGAATACCCATTATTTATTAATGTATGAGATGCTCAATTTATTCATTGCAAAGCTATTTATATAAATTTAAGTCAAATTCATTTTGTAGGTGCATTTTTATTTTTATATATCCAAACACTCTAATTTTTAAAACTGATTTATCCTAAATAAATGTTATTATATATTCTTTTCTTCAGTACTTTGATTCAATTCTAATTGGCATGGGGGAATTTCCTCAACTTCTCATTTGAGAAGTCCATGATCCGCTTGGCATATCTTAGCATTTTGAACGGATTTTCAAATCCACTCAAATAGTGCACACAAGTCATCATGCGGCCAACCTTGTTGTTTGATCAAATAACAACTAGTACAACTGGTTGACACTTAACCCAAATCTACTTGTCAAGCTGATACATCGTGGAAGTGAAAATAGTAAGTAAAAGAGAAGAAAAATGTAGGAACACCAAGATATGGCTGATTTTTGTATTATATCTTCAATAATAAAGCAAGATACAATTGATATACTATTCGAGTGGTAGATCAGTTCTGTCACAAATCCTAGATGCTGATAAGGACTTACAATACACTAGGAAAATAAAACTCAACAATACCATAAACTAAACTCTAGACAACTTCCCCTTAAATAGCCCTAAAATAGAATAACATAAATAGAACATTCATAATCAGCATAAATATAATTTAGGAAACATTCCTAAATAATTAGGCCCTTCCTAATTAGCCTAAACATAATTTAGGAAATCTTCGTAATCAATTAGCAGCATAAAAATCTTCTAGTTTTTTCCCTTTCTGACATAGTGAATATTAACTTTCTTGGGCCCCACAAGGGGGCCGAAACCCCCTCCCTGTTGTTGCTCTGGTTCCTGCCTAGCAGTTTTGTTCGTTTCGGCCGGTCTGGGCAGGGTGACTGGCTCCTGCCCTCTGGCGTAAAAATACCCCCCTCCCAAAGAGCCACCTTATCATCAAGTTGGAAAGATGGAAATTGCTGCTTCATCCTCTTGTATGACTCCTATGTGGCATGATGGTCAGGTATATTCTTTCATTTTATCAACACTTTCTTGATCCATCCCTTTTCCTGTCGTACCCTTTCCAACTCCAATGGCTCCAACACCACCTTCAAATCCTCTTTCAATGTCACAGGTAACTCTGAACTGGATACATGATCACCGATAACTCTTCTTAACTATGACACGTGGAACACCGGATGTATAGTAGCGGTCGTTGGTAATTTCAATCGATAAGCCATTGCTCTAATCCTCTTCAGTATCTCTTAGGGACTAAAGTACCTCGGGGCCAGCTTCTCGTTTCTCTTGTTAGCTACTATCTTTTGTTTGTAGGGACGAAGCTTCAAGTATACCTTATCACTTATCTTAAAGTGCCCGTCCTTCGTGCGCCCATCATCCTGCTTCTTTATGATTTGTTGAGCCCTCAACAATGCCTTTTTTAATTCAATCAGCACCATATCCCTCTCCTCCAAGTATTGCTCCATCGACGAGATTGGTGTGCTACTCTGCCTAAAGTGCACCTAGTGAGATGGATCCCTCCATACAACACTTTAAAAGGAGTCATCCGTGAAGCCAAATAATATGAAGTGTTGTACTAGTACTCCGCCCATGCCAGCAACTTGGCCTATAGTCGAGGTGTCTCTGAAACAAAACATCGCAGGTAAGTCTCTAGGTTCCTGCTTACCACCTCTATATGCCCAACCGTCTTAGGGTCGTAAGCGGTGCTCCTCTTCAATACTATCCATTGCATCCTGAACAACTCCCTCAAAAAATGACTAAGAAATACCTTATCTTGATCGGACACTATAGATTTCGATATCCCATGCAATTAGACCACTTCTCTGATGAATGTTGTTGCCACCGTTACTACTGTGTACAAATGTCGTAGGGTAATAAAATGAGCATATGCTCAGTATATCCACCACCACCAAAATCATTGTAAACCCATCAAACCTGGGTAGCCCATTAATAAAATCCATGGTGGCCTCCTACACGTTCTCTGGAAGAGCTATATGTTGCAGTTACCTTTCTGGAACTATAGCCATGTATTTGATTCTCTGACGCACCTCACATCTAGCCATCATCTCTTCCACATCCTTATGCATCTCCTTCCAATACAACTCCACCGCCAACCTCTTGTATATCTTCTGCACCCCTGAATGACCCTCAACCATGCTCTCGTGGAACTCCTACAAAAGGTGAGGAATATTGACCAAGGTTTGTGGCAACACAAATCTCCTATAGTACAACAGTCTCTCCCCCTCTAGGAAATAGCTAGGGTGGCTACTCTCATCCCTCATTAGATTTGTCCTAATCCCCTTCAGCTCCTCGTCAAGGACATCTTTCATAATGGGAGCTTTTTTGGTCCAGCTAAACTTCTCTGCCCAGCGCCCAATGTGAAATAGGTAGATTCATCACCCCTTAGCAATAAGTTGGCGAGGTCTAAAAGCAATAAACCAGAGGTAGAAGCACCCAGCTCTCTACACAAAGAGTAAGAATGTGATGATTTAAGGACTTAAATTTCACATTATTTGTTTGGCATTCTGATAGGAAATGATGATGGGTCTTCCAATCTATTTTGAGTATTATATCAAACTCGATCAAAGGAAAGATGGTTAGGGAACATGGGAAGTTTCTATGCTAGAAGACCAAACCATCATGCACACGTAATGAAACATTTACCTTAACTTTAGTTGACAACTCGAAATTAGGTTTGTCAATGCCAATCTTGTTTTTTGCTCAGCTCATACGAACTTGCGTATAATCTATGGTTAGGACTAGTTTGGCTGATTAAATGGAAGGCCAAGCAATATGCGCACGGTAAAGATTGCATTGAATATGTTTTTTTTTTTTTTTTGGTTAAAAGTTAGAATTTGGGTGGTTGCAGCATCTTTTGAAATTAAGATAGTGGAAAATATGCTTGAGATAGTTTTTGCCAGATGTACCATGACAATCGATGGGGGAGTTGGTATAGAAGGATTTGGGATGAAAGTGGGTAATATGACTAGAATTTGTGCAAATAAGATATGAAAAAAATAGAGTTCACTTCTCATATAGGAGTGAATGGGGATGGATAATTCATAAAGACAACCCCTAATTGTTAGATAACGTTATTGATGATTATTGTATGCTGATATTTAAGTATATTTAAGGTGCTGAGTTTTGCACTATCCTACCGATTAGAATTTTGATAGAATGCAGATCGCTATGTTTTCTTTTTTAATGTATATACAAACTTCATGAAGTTTTTTCTATCTCTGTTCTGTTGTTTGCATGGATGACTTCTTCAATAGTTCAGTTTGTGATCTTTTCTGTAAGCAAATACTAGTCTATGTTCTTTCAGTGGCGATATAGATTTTGTTTGCTGACAAGTAAATCTGCTTGTAATTTCAATTTTTAATAGGTTACGGTTGAAAAGATTGAAGCTCTCATGGAGTTAGCACAGCTGAAGCGTGAATACCAGATGCTACATGAGTATGAATTTTACTACTCTCTTTAGAAAACTGTAATGACGGTGCTGTACGTGTGTTAGTTTCATAAATATTACCTCAAATAAAAGAGGCATCTTTTATTTTTGTTTGGAGCCTGAAATGCAACTTCATGTGACTATAACAGAAGCTTTAATGTTTCTTTTCACTTTCTTAATTTAAAAGTCTTACTAGCGTATGACTGTCTTTTGCACTGTTGTAGAAGAGCACAGTTTAGCTTCTTTATTAATGTCTGATCTTTACACGGCCTCTATGACCTATAGTACAAATGTCACCATTGTTAAGGAAGAGATGGAGATTTGACTTGGCTCATCACTGGATGCATTAAGGAAAATAAGATTCAGAAGAGAGTTCCAATGATGAACACATCTGGCAACTATGAAGGAATAATCTCGGACCCAAAAAACGGGTAGATTGAGATGACACCTTGCAATCAAGAGTCCAAGCTAACCAGTAGAGCTCTTTAAACACAATTGAAAATAAAATATCCAGAAGTCATTTAGCCTTCGAAGACCTTGTAGAGTTGTCATTATTACCTACTAATTAGTGTTAATGAAGAGGAGTTGAATGATTTTTCTAATCCCTTTGATGAAGCTAGGACAATTTTGGGATCATCTCCCCCAAAACTCCATGAGCTCAATTGCGCCTAAAATACTAATCCTTTTGAATTTTGCAAGCAAGAAAAGATTCATCAGTATTGATAGATTTTCAAATCCATTTAGCGAGTAGAGAACTGTTGAAATATAAATGGCTGAATAACCATCAAATTTCTTAGGTTTACAAGTTTTGTTCCAGTTAATAAGATGAAAATTCCTATCATCAGTACTCCCTTTCTAGAAGAAATTTTTCCCAATAGAATGAAGTTTCCATATCATCCAAGAAGGATCCCAAAATTAGGAAAAAAATAAATACGAAGGGCGGTAATAACAAAGGCTTCACATTTCTTCATCTTTATTGGAGAACTTTATCCTGGTTGCTTTCTTTTATTTTCTCAGTTGATCATTGGATTTTTATATATTATACTATTTTGATAATATCAAAACTATCCTTGTCCAAGTTTTCTAGGATGAAAAATCATATTCGGGGGTTGATGGTCTGTGTTTCCCTTGACAGTCTGTTTTGTGAATCATCTATTTTGTGCCCTTATTTAATGAAAAAATATCTGCTTTTCTATGGATCGAGCTTTATCCCTCAATGCTCTTGGCAATCTTGGAGGAGTTGCTTGTCAAACATTCACTGTTTTTTATTTGTGAAAATTGCAGCAGGCATGTTATGAAGTGTGATCATTTGTCAGCTGATAGTTTTGATAAAAGTACCACTTTCCGTGAACGCATAGGGACGCTTACAAACTTTTCTAAGAAAACATCTTGGAAGCGTTGGATGAGCAAAGATTATGGTACAAGTGACAGTAATGTTAAAGTTAGTTCTGAAAACAATGCGACTGCCAATGAGAACCATTCCATGGATTTTGCCAGGTTTGTAACATTACTGGTTTTGCAACAGTATGTTCCATTGTTGAGTTCTTCTGAACTTTCTGCTGCATTGACGTATTACTTTTAATTTTACTGCATTGCTGG
This sequence comes from Dendrobium catenatum, assembly GCF_001605985.2. Taxonomy (NCBI): domain Eukaryota; kingdom Viridiplantae; phylum Streptophyta; class Magnoliopsida; order Asparagales; family Orchidaceae; genus Dendrobium; species Dendrobium catenatum. Next base: position 41,942 of record NW_021319311.1, on the reverse strand, counting down.
ATGAAGATGGTGAATGTTTATTCTATTCATTATGGAGATGATTGTTTGAAAGGCTGTTTTTTTCATTGTTAGTAAAGAAGGAGATGAATAAAATAATTTCTAACATGGTTCTTTCTTCAAATAATGTGTTTTTTATTTATTTTTCTAGGATAGTGTAGAAATTGTTGGCATATTTCTCTGGTTTACTCGTTCTGCTAAGTTGTGATACCTGATATTTTACAGCTCAAACACCTTAATAGTAGGCCTTTTTTTTAGAAGTAGAGCTTGAAAACTTCAAAGCATAATTATGGAGTATTGTTTTGGGGGTAGGAGATATCATGTGATTGGGGGTTTAAGCCATTGACTTTGGTAAATTAAAATTTTCCTCCACGCCAGGACTCCTATTGTTTCCTCATATTTTCCTCTTTATGTGTTAGCTTTCTTTATGATGGAGGACAATCATGAAAGAACTAGAAAATATATTAACAAAGGTTAATGAACTAGAGTAAAGATTATGTAAAAGTAGCTCTAAGATGTGTGCTTGAATAATGGCATGGCATTCTTGAAGAGTTTCAATCGAGATGCAAATGAGAAAATGATCAAAATGATCCATCAACTCTTTGTGAGGGACCAAAATAGTCTCCAACTATTTTAAGGGACCAATTTGGTTCCTCAACTCCTCCAAATGGGATTTTTTTAGTTCTGCCGTCAATTTTAAATGGAAAAGTGAGATGGATGCGAGGGTATTATCAGAATAAGCAAAGAATGTTTTAAGATATCGTCCCATAGTAGAGCAGTGTATTGTGAATCCTTAAGGCGCAACCAACCCTGTAGTCATGCATCCGATTGCATCTCGAAGTGTGGATTGCATCAATCCCATAGTCCATCCCCAGAGCAGTGATCACGTCGATCCCATAGCCCCGCAGCATCAATCCCGCAGTCGATCTTAGCGTCCGTTGATCGCAATTGATTTGGTCAAAGAAGCATGCCAACGGAAGAAAGATGGCTACCTTCACAACTAGCAAGCTCTCGTTGTCGTCGTTACTTCCAATCGAACAGGCGAACGACGAAGTGTGATTTTAGATTTAACAAGAAGGAATGTCATCGAAGGAGACAAAGAAGTTATTTAGCTACTCGTTCAAATCTCTCATCGTCACGCGAAGGATGCGAAGTCGAAGAGCGACGAACATTGAAGAAGGGGAAAAGCAAACCTAGTAGGGCTGCAAACAAACCGAGCCGAGCAGAGTATGTGAGTGTTCATGTTTGTGTTCATTTAATATCAGCTTGCTCAAGTTTGGTTCATGTTTGTTCGAGCTTTATTGCTTTTGTTCATGTTTGGTTCATTTAAATTAATGAGTGTTCATGTTCGGTTCATGTTCAGTTCATGTTCGTTCGTTTAGTGCTTATCGAGCTTGTTCGCGAACATATTTAACGAATTTTTTTAACTATCAAACAAACACGTTCATGAACATATCTATGAACAACACATTTATAATAAAAGCAATTATCTTTGTAACAAAGGCAATGATTATTTATATTTATTAATTAATTTAAATTTTAATTATACTATTTATATTGATTATTTGGTGACAATAATTAGAATTAATAATTTTAAATATAATAAAATTATAATTTGACAACTTCTGTAAATGTCATAATAGGAATAACTAAAAATTTTAATTATTAAAACTAAATTTATTTATAATTTTTTTTATTAAAGGAAAGTTTAATAAATTTTTTTACAAAAATTATAATCCATAAAATTACTTTATTAAATATTTTAATTAAAAAAAAACAAATAACCCTCATACTTAACACCATCAACTCTATCATTTGATGGTAGGACCAAAAATTCCCATTTTAGGAGTTGAGGGACCAATTTGGCCTCTCAAAATAGCTGAGGATCATTTTGGTCTCTCATAAAAAGTTAAGGGACCATTTTGATCTTTTTCTCAAATAGAAATTTTGTTCTTGTAAAAAATTGTCTTATATAACTTATAATACATTATATTTAGATACAGAATAAATAACAAATCACTAAAAGACTAATTAGTTTAATCACAGACTAAAGTAATCCTAACAAAAATTAACTCATAATACATTCTGTAGCAGCTTGCAACCCATGATATGATCATTTATCGTGCAACATATTTGATGCATGCTAATGTGATGGAATGGACTTAGAAGCTGTCTAATGAACAGACTAGGAATAAATTAACATGAAGATAACAAACTGTGCAGATTATGAAAATAGTTTAAATAAACTCATTTTTTGGAGAATGCAAAATTTAAATTTGTAGATCATCTTTCTTAAGAGTCAAAGAAGATATTTTCTAAATTTTTTGTTGATTGATTGTAGATTACTTTTTAAAAATAACCTTTTTAAATTTTAATAGCAATAGATAAGACTAGTTGCCATTGTGGTTCAACATGATCCTTATAATGTATTTTAGGCAGTGCAGGAAAACGGGAAAAAGAAAAACAAGCATTGAAATTGAACTATTGGCAACTATGTATTCAATCTAAGAATCATATATGGGTCTTCGGGTTTAAACATAAGTTCACAGTCAATTTTTGGCTATTTGAGGTGATAAGTTGGAGATTTGCCGAGATCTTTGAATCAGAACCTAATTCCTGTAACTTCAATCTGGCTAAATTGGTATAGTTCAATCATGGTCTGATATGAACATATTTATATTTTATATTTTTAATTTTTATCAGTTCAGGCTATCTTGTACTTGGGCGTGATTTTGTTAACATACTGCTTTGAATTGATTTAAATTGATTTAATAGAGTAAAATTATTCTCCATGGTTTTTATGTTTGGCCACTTTTTGGAAAGATTGCGTGTAAATGACATAATTTGTCCTAGATAGATGGATTGATGTGATTTTTATGACGTGTTGAGTAATGCAATTGTTAAAGTTCTGTGGCATGTTAGTCAGTTTTCCTAGTGGTTGCTCAGACATTATATTTGCAGGTTAAAAGTTGAAAATGCAGCCCTTCAAGAAAGCATGTTGCATTTGGAGCATCTTACTTCTTCAATTCACCGACTTCATGTCTCAATTTTAAAGGTTTGTTTGAATTCACACTAATAAGGTCAACATTTTGAAGCATGCAATGTGAACAAATTAAGCTAAAGCAACCTTAGCTTAAGCTACTTTTGGGCTTCCATGTTGATTTAGCTTGAGTTAAATTTGTGTGCGTGGAACAAAAGTATCAAAATTATTTCAACTATACTTTATTCAATTTATTGGTAAACTAAGGGTTCGTTTGGGACAGCTTTCTTAATACTTTTTAAATCAATATTTTAGTTAAAAATTTACTTGAATTAGAATTTTTTGTACTAAAAAACAGTTTTAAAAAGCAATGAGACAACTGTCCCAAATGAAGCCTAAGCATGGATTTAGCTGCAAAGCTTCTACTCCATATGGTGCAGGTAAGGGATGATTCTGCGTCGATTGGTTACTCTGAAAGTTTGGAGTCCTTAAAAAGCATAATGGAAGAAGCAAACCAGGTGAAGACTGCTCTGGGTAGCTCACTCCCAGTTAGCTGGTCTGCAGACCCTACAGTTGCCGCCTTTACATATGATAGTCTCTCCGAGCCGCCGGGTGGTTCGTCGGAGGAACGAAGGAGTGATCGGGTGGTTTGCACATCAGAATTTGAAATGGTGGAGCTCCTGATTTTAGCTGCACAGTTCTTCAAGGAGAAGATTGCCATAAATACTATCTCCTGATCGGAATATTTAACTGTATATAGTATAGTGTCCTTTCATCACTGATGGTTTCTCCTTTCCGTATGCTGTATGAGCTGTAAATTATGTGTGCTGTTAAGTAGTCAATTACGACTTCATTTGGGACGATTTTTTTGTTATTTCTTAAAGCAGCTTTTTAATACAAACACTTCAATTTTTTACTAAAAAATTGCTTTAAGAAGCAATAAGAAAGCTGTCTCAAACAAAGCCTACGTTTCGATTATAACAATTTTTTTATTGCTTTCTAAAATAATTTTTTAATACAAAATTTTTTTGTACTAAAAAATTATTTTAAGAAACAATAAGAAAATTATCCCTAACAAAATCTTAGTAGCTCAGTCACATGCCATTGAAAGCATTGGTTGTAGTTTTGTTTAGTTTTGTCTTACCTTTCTGGTTGGATTGTATACTGAAAGATTGAGTCAAACAAACATTTAAAAGATGAAAAATAAAAATTCAATTAAAGGCTACAGATTCATTATCGACTTTGTTCCTGTTATTTCGTTCATTTTCCAGTAATCTGAACAAAGCCTTCGGTTGTTCATTGTTGCTGGTGAGTAGAACTTTTTTATTTACTGATTATTGTAACATAGATGATGGCCATTAAAAGATAAGCATAATATTAAGTTGTGTTACAAATACAAAAAATATCTTTTGAAGGAAGTTTTTATTGGAGGAGATTTAAATGGACATATTGATAGAGAAGTAGATGTTTTTAAAACATTCATGATGAATATGTGTTTGATATGAGAAATGATTTTGGCAAGATTATATTAGATTTTTGTTTAGCTTATGATTTTTTAATTAATAATATATTATTTAAGAAAAGGAATGAGCAGTTCATCACTTATAAAAATGGTTATAGTATAATTCAGATTGATTATTTTCTTATAAGAAAGTTAGATCGTTTATATTGTAAGATTCTAAAAATTTTTAGTAAAAATGTATGTACTCAACATCGATTATTAGTTTTAAGTTTTAAGATAAAGAATCAGAAAATAAAAAATAAAGTAAAATGATATTCTAGGATTAGATTGGGGCAATTAAAGAATATTAACAAAAATATTTTTGAGAGTAAGATTTTAAATTTTAAGATTTTAACTATGCATGAGGATGTTAATGTTATGTGGGAAAAAGTGACTAGTGATATAAGAATACTACAAAAGATGTATTTGGAGTTTCAAAGGGAAAAACTCATAATAGGAAAAATAATTGGTGGTGGAATTCAAATGTACAAGGTAAGATTAAAATAAAAAGATTTGTTATAAAAATTGATTTAATTATAAAAATTTTGATAATTGGGAAAGATATAAAAAGACACAAGGAATCTAAGAAAGTAATATGGGATGCAAAGACTTTAGCTTTTAGTGATTTATATAATAGAATAGATATTAATGAGGGAGAAAGATATATGTATAAGTTAGCCAAACAAAAAGATATGAGTAGTAAGGATTTAAGTGAAGTGTATTAAGGATGAAGATTAAAAAGTACTTTTATTAAAAGAAGGTATTCAATAAGGTGGATGAGATATTTTACTATACTTTTTAATGAAGAATGTGTAAATATGATTGACTGTAGTGATCGTAGCACCCTAAATGAAAATAAAGATTTCTATTTTTATCAGCGTATTAGTAAAATCGAAGTTAAAGATGTTTTAAAGAAAATGAAGGGTGGAAAAGCTGTTGGACCTGATGATATTCCAATAGAGGTGTGGAAATGCTTAGGAGATGAAGGAATTTCTTGGCTTATTAAACTTTTTAATACTCTTTTGAAGACTAAAATCATGTCAAATGAATGGTGAATGTGTGTGTTAATTCATGCTTTTAAGAATAAAAGTGATGCACAAGATTGTTCGAATTATAGGGGAATTAAGTTAATGTGTCATACTTTAAAACTATGGGAGCGAGTTATGGAGCATAGGTTGCGGCATGATACTAATGTTTTTCAAAATCAAATTGGATTCATGCCAGGTAGGTCGACTATAGAAGTCATACATTTATTAAGAGGTTTAATGCAGAAATATAGAAAAAATAAGGATGATCTACATATGATATTTATTGATTTAGAAAAAGCATATGATAAAGTTTCAAGAGAAGTGCTATGGAGAGTTCTTGAAAAGAAAGGAGTTAACAACTCTTATATTCAAATCATTAAAGATACGTATGTAGGAGTTATTACTTGGGTTCAAACACAAGGTGGTTTGATCAAGTATTTCCCTATTTTGGTTGGTTTACATCAACGACTAGCCTTAAGCCCATATCTTTTTGCTTTAGTCATGGATGTTCTCATTAGACATTTGCAAGAGGATGTACCTTGGTGTATGCTTTTTGCTGATGATGTTCTTTTTATTGATAAGACTAAAGAGGGAGTTGAAGGTAAACTTGAATTATGGAGGTCAACCATAAGATAGGATACGAAAACGAAATATATGGAGTGTAATTTTAGTAGTAATAGACCTAGTGAGAGGATTGTGACTTTGGACGATCAAGTCATTAATAAGAGTACATGTTTTAGATATCTTGGATCTATTGTTCAGAGTGATGGTGAAATAGAAGAAGATGTTATCAACATAATTCAAGTTGAATGGTTGAAGTGGAGGAATGCGTAAGGCTTGTTGTGTGATAAAAAAGTACCCTTCAAATTTAAGGGAAAATTCTATAAGATGTTGGTGAGGCCTGCAATACTTTATGGTGTGGAATGTTGACCATAAAAAGAGAAGCATAATACTAAGTTAAGTATAGCAGAGATGAGGATGCTCAGGTGGATGAGTGGCTTTACCCTTAGAGATAGGATACGAAATGAGCATATATATGAAAAAGGTTGGAGTAGCTCCAGTATAAGATAAGACTAGAGAGAGTCGCCTTAGATGGTTCGATCACATTAAATGACGGCCTTCTGATGACCCGGTTAGGAAAGTAGAGGTATTAGATTTGTCACGACCCGACCCGAGACGGATCCCGCCTGCACCGGGCCGCGACCAACTTAACGAACAGACAGACCAGGATCTGGCT
>NW_021319311.1:30741-35099 GCF_001605985.2 Dendrobium catenatum | reverse complement strand
CACAAAAGATACAGTATATGCCAACAAGCCACAAAGCCAAGGCAGCAAAAACACAATGAAAAAGCTACAACGAGTACACTCAAATAGGGAGAAGAAGGCACAATGGTCGTTAAGCTCAGTAATGGCGCAGACTATGAACCACTTCAAATCCGGGCACGAACCATCCAGAGGAGTGGAAAAGCCAAAAACCACCATCACCGCTAATAAGAATCATCACCTAAGGTTGCCAACTAGCCACGGATAGGAGCGATGAGCCCGAGCCATATCATTGCCCAGAAATCGCAAGCCACCAAAAGCATGACCAGAAAAGGCAACAAGAATTCGAGGATAAGGAGAGACAAAAACAACCAACGAAGCAGTCACTATCTCAATTATTTCCGACCACGTAAACAGAAACAACCGGGCGGTCCTTAGGCAAAGCAAATTTAATAGCAGTTTCATCCTCCTCACTAGCCTCCGAAGAGGAGTCAGACGAGCATTGAATCCAATCTACTTGTAGCTTAACAATCTCCCCCGAATTGGAACCCACATGATCAACCAAAGCCTTAGGAGAAACCAGATTAATCGGGACATCAACCAAATGGCTAGAAACTTGGTCACTAGGCATAATAGGGGAAGCATTAACACTGGCAGTAACCACAAATGCCAAGCCAACACCATATACAACCACTCGGTCAAAACAAAATTCATTAGGCTTGTAAGATGAATCCGAAAAATTCATAGCCACACCAGGCTCAACATACCCAGGCAAACAGGATGGGGCAGACATAATACCCAAATTGGGACAGGAATTAACAACACAACCCAATCGCCCACATGCACTAGCACAATCCCGAGAGTCCAGAGCAGCATGCAACACTCCACCCACCATATCCTCAGAAACAAGCAAAGTAGAAACAACAGCAACATCACCAACAGAACCCAAATCAACCACAACTAACAGGACATTGTCACAGATAGCAACCTGATTATCCAGTACAGACTCAATAAGAATTTTATATTATATTTGATCACAAGCATTACAAAAAAGCTTCATCCATTAGCAACAATCACTAAGATTCAGCGTGATGAGAGTTTGAGGCTTGTTTATAACATGTGCAAAATTTTAAAATTAAGTCAATCCATATTATATATTGATACGTCATGCGAAAATTAACTTGATCGGGCACGAATCTCGAGGCAAAAATCAAGTTGGAAACTTCAAAAATTAAATCCGGAAGCACCTGAACTCCGATTTCAGCGAGCTTACAATCAAACTGAGCGTCTCGGAAATACGAATCCAACGACACCAAATTCAAGCCTTTATCCCATTATGTGGAGTCAACTACATGAATCCTTTTTCTCCATTGTGTCTCATTAAAAGTTAAATTCTCATTTAAATCTAATAAAGAAAAGTTATTTCAAATATTTTCTAACCAAATCTTTTTATGTCTACCTCTACTTTTCTTAACAAAGGTCAAATCAAATACATTTACTTTCCTAACTGACATCAGAATGCGGTCGTTTTATGTGACCAAATAATCTAAGATGACTCTTTCTAATCTTATCTTGCATTGGAGCTACTCCAACCTTTTGACGTATATTCTCATTTCGTATCATGTCTCTAAGAGTAAAGCCACTCATCCACCTACACATCCATCTATGTAACACAACTTAATATTATGCTTATCTTTTAATGGTCAACATCTATGTTACAACAATCAACAATATCAACAACATCAAGCCTTTATCTCACTACGTGGGGTCGGCTACATGAATCTTTTTTCTCCATTGTATTCTATTAAAAGTCAAATTATCGTTTAAATCTAATAAAGAAAGATCATTTCTAATATTTTCTAATCAAGTCTTTTTAGGCCTGCCTCTACCTTTCTTAACATAAGACAAATCTAATACCTCTACTTTCCTAATCAGGTCATCTGAAGGCCGTCGTTTAATGTGATCGAACCATCTAAGGCAACTCTCTCTAATCTTATCTTTTACTAGAGCTACTCCAACCTTTTCATGTATATGCTCATTTCGTATCCTATCTCTAAGGGTAAAGCCACTCATCCACCTGAGCATCCTCATCTCTGCCACACTTAACTTAGTATTATGCTTCTCTTTTAATGGTCAACATTCGGCACCATAAAGCATTGCAGGCCTCACCAACTTCTTATAGAATTTTCCCTTAAATTTGAAGGGTACTTTTTTATCACACAACAAGACTGATGCATTCCTCCACTTCAACCATCCAACTTGAATTCTGTTGATAATATCATCTTTTATGTCACCATCACTCTGAACAATATATTCAAGATATCTAAAACGTGTACTCTTATTAATGACTTGATCATCCAAAGTCACAATCCCCTCACTAGGTCTATTACTACTAAAATTACACTTTATATATTTCGTTTTAGATTTACTCAAACAAAAACCTTTAGACTCTAAAGTTGACCTCCATAATTTAAGTTTTCCTTCAACTCCCTCTCTAGTCTTATCAACAAGAATAATATCATCATCAAAAAGCATACACCAAGGTACATTCTCTTGCAAATGTCTAGTGAGAACATCCATGACTAGAGCAAAAAGATATGGGCTTAAGGCTGATCCTTGATGCAACCCAACCGAAATAGGGAAATACTTTGTCAAACCACCTTGTGTTTGAACCCAAGTAATAGCTCCTGCATATATATCTTTAATTATTTGAATATAAGAGTTGTTAACTCCTTTCTTTTCAAGAACTCTCCATAGCACTTCTCTTGGAACTTTATCATATGTTTTTTTCTAAATCAATAAATATCATATATATATCCTTCTTATTTTCTCTATATTTCTCCATCAAACCTCTTAATAAATATATGGCTTCCATAGTTGACCTACCTGGCATGAATCCAAATTGATTTTGAGAAACATTAGTATCACGCCGCAACCTATGCTCCATAACTCGCTCCTATAGTTTTAAAGTATGACATATTAACTTAATTCCCCTATAATTCACAATCACTTTTATTCTTAAAAATATGAATTAACACACACATTCGCCATTCATCTGACATCATTTTAGTCTTCAAAACAGTATTAAAAAGTTTAGTAAGTCAATAAATTTCTTCATCTCCTAAGCATTTTCACACCTCTATTGGAATATCATCCGGTCCAACAGCTTTTCCACCCTTCATTTTCTTTAAAATATATCTAACTTCAATTTTACTAATACGCCGATAAAAACAGAGATCTTTATTTTTATTTAGAGTACTAATGTTACTACAATTAATCATATTTATACATTATTCATTAAAAAATTTAGTAAAATATCTCATCCATCTTTGTTGAATATCATCTTTTAATAAAAGTACTTTTTAATCTCCATCCTTAATACACTTCACTTGAACTAAATCCTTACTACTCCTATCATTTTGTTTGGCTAACTTATATATATATCTTTCTCCCTCATTAGTATCTATTCTTTATATAAATCACTAAAAGTTAAGGTCTTTGCATCCCATATTACTTTCTTATATTCCTTACGTGCCTCTTTATATCTTTCCCAATTATCAGAATTTTTATAATTAAACCAATTTTTATAACAAATCTTCTTATTTTAATCTTACCATATACATTTGAATTCCACCACCAACTATTTTTCCTATTATGAGTTTTTCCCTTTGAAACTCTAAGCACATTTTTTACAATATTCTTAATATCACAAACAAGTTTTTCCCACATAACATTAACATCCTCATGAATAGATAAAATTTTAAAATTTAAAATCTTACTCTAAAAAATATTTTTGTTAATATTCTTTAATTATCCCAATCTAATCCTAAAATATCATTTTACTTTATTTTTATTTTTTAATTCTTTATCTTAAAATTTAAAACTTAATCGATGTTGAATACATAAATTTTCAATCGAAAAAATTTTACAATCTAAACGATCTAATTTTTTTATAAGAAAATAATCAATCTGAATTGTACTATATTCATTTTTATAAGTGATGAATTGCTCATTCCTTTTCTTAAATAATGTATTATTAATTAAAAAATTATAAGCTAAGCAAAAATCTAATATAATCTTGCCAAAATCATTTATAATATCAACTCCATATCCCCCATGAATGCTTTTAAAAACATCTAATTCTCTACCAACATATCCATTTAAATCTCCTCCAATAAAAACTCTTTCTTCGAGAAATATTTTTTGTATGTGTAACACAACTTAATATTATGCTTATCTTTTAATGGCCATCATCTATGTTACAATAATCAATAAATAAAAAAGTTCTACTCACCAGCAACAATGAACAACCGAAGGCTTTGTTCAGATTACTGGAAAATGAACTAAATAACAGGAACAAAGTCGATAATGAATCTGTAGCC
>NW_021319311.1:20291-27509 GCF_001605985.2 Dendrobium catenatum | reverse complement strand
CATCTATCTCTATGTTTAAATTAACCATTTGAGGCTATCATAATAAGAATTACTTTGGCAATGTGATTATGTGTTGAATGCTTTGGTAAGGGGGAATAAACTAAGAGTGAGGTAGTGGTTAATAGGATATAAGCATAATTTTATGTTCAATATTTCTTCATATATAGTTTTTTTTTTCTTATATTTGTTTAATTAAGTAAAATTTAAGCAAATTTTTAAAACTCAAAGTATAATTGAAGAAATTTGGATATTGGTTTTTTTATTTATATTCTGGAATATAATTAATTATTATTTAATAAGTGATTTCAGTAAAATGACTTAGGTTTCATTTGGGATAGCTTTTTTATTGCTTTCTAAAATAGCTATCTAGTACAAAATTATTTAATTCGAGAAATTTTTGTATTACAAAACTGTTTTAGTAAGCAGTAAAAAAGTTGTCGCAAACAAAGCCTTAGATTTTGTTTTGGACTGATTTCTTATTGTTTTCAATGGGATAGCTTTTTTATTGCTTTCTAAAATAGCTATCTAGTACAAAATTATTTAATTCGAGAAATTTTTGTATTACAAAGCTGTTTTAGTAAGCAGTAAAAAAGTTGTCACAAACAAAGTCTTAGATTTTGTTTTAGACTGATTTCTTATTATTTTCAAAAGCAGCTTTTTAATACAAAAAAATTTAATTCAAAGAAATTCATACAAAAAAGCTATTTTAGCAAGCAATAAGAAAGTTGTCTCAAATGGAACTTTAATTGCTTTTGTAACTTATTTTATACCATTTTATTAATTTTTTGGTATCTTATGTATTTAAAAAATATGTATTTTATTAGAGGTATAAATATGATAACAATATAAATTAATTTTTATTTGATGAATATTTGAATTTAAACGAACAACATGAAAATAATGAGTAAATTATATCATTTTTGTTAATACTTATAGATTTATTTGTACATCAATTTTATAATTAGCTATATGTAATTAAAGTTCACTTATAATTCAAACATGATAACAAAATTTAATAATTAAATTTGACCAAATAGTCTCAAGCAAGATGGCATTTGGCTCAGAAGTAATCCACAACCTGATTGATCGTGGTGTGCCCTAAATTAGTTTATAATTTTTTTTTTTTTTGGAGAGGATGATGATTACTTATAAAAATAATTATAAGAAATTGTTCATCAAAATTTATATATGATAAACTTTGGCTTTAAATTATTGGCTTATACAAAAGAATAAAATTTTAAATAAAAGTTAATGTTAAGGAGTGTTAAGAATTTCATATTATTTTTTTTTTATTTTTTTATAAAAGAAATTTTATTCCAAAAGAACACAAAAAGATACAGTATAGGCCAACAAGCCACAAAGCCGAGGCAGCCAAAACACAATGAAAAAGCTACAACGAGTACACTCAAACAAGGAGAAGAAGGCACAACGACCGTTAGGCTCAGCAAAGACGCAGACTACGAACCACTTCAAATTCGGACACGGGCCATCTAGAGGAGTGAAGAAGCCAAAAACCATCGAAAACAAACCAACCGCCATCACCGCTAATAAGAATCACCACCTAAGGTTGCCAACTAGCCACGGATAAGAGCGATGAGCCCGAGCCACATCATTGCCCAGAAACCGCAAGCCACCAAAAGCATCACCAAAAAAAGGCAACAAGAATCCGAGGATAAGGAGAGACAAAAACAAGCAACGAAGCAGTCACTATCTCAATTATTTCCAACCACGTCTACCCCACCCACGAGAGGAAACATAAACAACCGGACAGTCCTTAGACGAGCATTGAATCCAATCTAGTTGCAGCCTAATAGCCTCCCCCGAATTGGAACCCACATGATCAACCAAAGCTTTAGGACAAACCAGATTAACCAGGACATCAACCAAATGGCCAGAAACTTGGTCACTATGCGTAACATAGGAAGCATCAACACAAACAGTACCCACAAAAGCCAAGCCAACACCAGATAAAACCACACGGTCAGAACAAAATTCATTAGGCTTGCGAGACAAATCCAAAAAATCCATAGCCAAACTAGGCTCAACATACCCAGGCAAAGAGGACGGGCAGACACAATTACCCAAAATTGGGATAGGAACTAACAAACACAACCCATATCGCCCACCTGCCACTAGCACCAATCCCGAGAGTTCCAAGAGTAGCAGCAAACAACCCCACCCACCATACCCTCAGAAACCAAGCAAAGTAGAGAAAACAAACAACAAACCTCACCAACAAAAACCCAAAAATCAACCACAACTAACATTGACATGGTCAACAAGATAGCAAAACCCAAATAAATCCACAGGACTCAATAAGAATTCAATATATATTTGATTCAGAACAAGCATTTACAGAAAAGCTCATCCATGTAACAACACTAAGATTCAGCGTGATGAAGAGTTTGAGGCTTGTTATTGATATGTGGCATGGCTGAAAATTAAGTCAATCCATATTATAATATAAATATAATATATATAATATATATATATATATATATTATATATAAATATATATATATATATATATATATATATATATATACACCCATTAACAACAATGACCTAATAGTAGCTTCAAAATTCCATCATGGAAGTTTGGTCTAAGGTTGGTCAGTTCAGATGTACAAACCCTAGAACAAATAACAACAAAATCACAACCTTTATCGGACTATGTTGAAGTCGGCTACAATGAATCCTATTTTTTTATTCTGCCCCCTTTGTTAATATTAAATTCTCATTTAAATTAATTAAGAAAAAGTTATTTTCAAATATTTTATTAAACCAAATTCTTTTATGTCTACCTCTACCTTTTTTAACAAAGGTCAAATCAATACATCTACTTCCTAACAGGAGTCATCAGAAAGGCGGTCGTTTTATTGTGGATCAAATAATCTTAAGACGACTCTTTATTAATCTTATCTTGCAATGGAGGCTCCTTCAACTCCTCCTTCTCCTCATTTCGTATCATGTCTATAAAGAGTAAAGGCCACCATCCAAACCTACCACCATTTATGTAACACAACTAATATTATGGCTTATCTTTTAGATGTGCCAGCATCTATGTTACCAAAAACCATCAACACTATCATAAATATCAAGCCTTAAATCCCACCATGGGGGTTGCTACATGAATCTTTTCTCCACTGTGTTATCCCCATTAAAATGTCAAACTCGTTTAAAATCTTAATAAAGAAAGATCATTTTAATATTTTCTAACCAAGTCTTTTTAGGTTGGGCCTCTACCTTTCTTATTCATAAGTCAAAATCTTGTGAAGTTCTAATTCTGCTCCAGGATAGTCCAGGAACATTTGGGATCTTCCTGGGACGACCAGTTGAAAATTTGCTCCAGAAATTGCCCAGATTGCTCCAGGTATTTTTCTCCTAGCGCGATCGGCCAGCCGATAGGCCGGCATCGTTTCCCAGGCCGATCAGTTCAGTCAAAATACAGAGAGCATGACTTTTTCAGAATTAATTTATTCGGTCCTGAGGATCGTCCAGGGAATACGGCCAGGGACGATGGGTTTTTTGGTCTATCGTCCCATGGTCAGAAATCGAGGGGGCATCGTCCGGACGATAGTGATGCGGCACAAGTCAGAGAGCAAGGGTTTTTTTAAAAATTAATTATCGTTCCTGAATCGTCCTGCGAAATCGTCCCAAGACGAGTGAATTAAATCTGATCGTCCAGGGGACGGATCGTGGCATCGGGCCAGGACGATTCTGAGTATTTTAAAGCTGCATGAAATCAGGTCTTTTGAAGAGAGAGAAAATCAAAAAAAATATATCGAAATTCTGAAGAGAGAAAGTCGAGGAGAATTTGGAAAAGTTGATTTCGGGCGACGACGGCCGTTTGTCGTTCCGACGAACAGTTTTCAGTAAGTGTTGTACGCAAGTAAGGCAACATCTGTCTTTCCAAATTTCAAGACGGTGCAATTAAACGACCTTTTCGTCCGGATTTCGTTTTGTTAAACTAATTTTCGTCCGTATTTTTTCGATGGTTCAATTACCGCGTAAGTTTTCGTATGTGTTTGAAAGTGCCGAGTGTGCACATTTTGGTTATTTTCTGGAATGGTCCGGGTAATTTTTTTTGAAATTCGCGGTGTTTATTGTCGCCTTATTTTTTCTGTGATTGAGATAAATTGTTGTGGAATTAGAATAAATGTTCTGGAAATATTGATATCATATATGGCGAATTTGCGTATTCCTGATTTTTCAGGAAAATTGTGTAAATTCTGTATTACAACCGTGTGCTGCCCGATTCTTTTGTCTGAGTTCTGAATTTCGTCCGGATTTCTTCTGAATTGATATGCTTAATCTTTGTATGACTGCTCTCTAATGAGACCCGATGTAGATGTCACGTCGAAAATACCTTCCCGGAATCCTAAAGAGATTCAGTTAGTGTCTGAATCTGAAATTAGAGGCCTCAATCTGAGAAACATCCCGTATCTCCCCAGGTGCGTGTGTTCATACTCCCGGTATTGAAATTCTGCTCGTCTATAAGCACATTGATCTCTGGTGGTCTTTACTACACTGTCTATAGTGGATGCGCCGTTGCATACGCGCAAACAGAAACCACGGAAAAATATCTCTTCAGAGGTGATTTATAATATTTGGACAAGTTTAGAGTGCAATCTCCCAGCTTCAAATGTTAATGTATTTCTCTCTAACCTTTAGCTGTAAATAAATTAAAAGTTCCTAAAAAAATCAGAGTATCTATTGAATTATTAGACTAATTAATATATACTAAATATACTGTCTCGACTCTACTCGCATCAGTTCTTGATATTAATTGAGAACGATAACGTGATTCTTACGAGCAAATCTTTATGATTCAGTATAGACAATTATACAAATGGAATTTTGATGGCCCTCTTCTCTATATTCAAAATTTTCAGTGAGTATAGAGAGCCTGTTTCTATCACGAATTGATTCTGTTTCTGATTTGATCTGTTTGTATATAAGCTGAATCTGGAAGGAAATTTTACACTACAATCTGAACTGATTCTGTTTCTTAGAGACGTTTTTCGTACGGCCAATTTATAGTTTACGAAGTCGTGTTTGGTTGTGTGGATTTCTCGGATAGTTTATTGTATTCTAGGAGGATTGTTAGCTTTTGCCTAGAGCTGTATTGGAGGTCTCTAAACCTTCTTGTTTATCTCGGATTTCGTGTTCTTTTTTCAGCCGCTGGGCGAGAATACGCTTAAAGAAGGGAGGTTGCTTTATGACTATAGTTCAGAGTTTTGAGTTTCAGATAATTTCTCAGACTCTATGGTAATATAATATAGTGCACGCTAGTAGAAATATTTATAGTGACATGTCCTCCCAAATTGATCTTTTCTGTTTTCCGCTAGATCAAGCCATTAACGTCTTTGTAGATATCATCTCGGGTAAAGAGATTGAAGTTTCTCTCCATTTGAGAAATGAAGACATAAGAGAATGATTATATACGTACTTTTAGTTTTTCTGCTAAATCCTTTGAGGCAATATTTTTGTTTCGTTTGCGAATATTTATGATAGCTCTGTTAATTGATATGTTCATAGATGTCCTATTTGAGCGTATATTGATAATTATATTTATACCGGAAAAAGAAAGTGCAAGTCCTAAAGACAAAATTCCAAAGCCAGTTGCGCCTGGTGTTTCTTTGTGCGTTACGTTAAGTGTTTAAGATACGCGGTCCCGCGAGATGCAGGCGGTGGAGATCCGTACTCGTAAGGTTCGGTTCGTTGACACAATAACTTAAATAACCGTCATACTTTCCGTAACACGGGTGTTGTCACAATTTCAGTAAATTAGTGCCTTAGTTACACATTAAATGTTTTGAGTGCTGAGACCCATTCCTGTATAGGCGGTAGAACTCCCTTCTTCTAGGTACTTTATTCTTCCTATACTGGAGCTACTCCAAACCCTGTTTAAACTCAAAGTATCAATGTCTAATTATTCCATGTATCCTATCTCTCATAGGGAGTAAAAGCCTACTTCACAATAGCCTATACTATTCTCAGCCAAGCCCATGATTACCACTCAAATCTCGCTATACTGACTTAGTATTAGCATTTCTCTTTTTATGATGTCAAAACATTACCACACCATAAAAAGTTAGTTGCAGCTATCTCACACAACTATTATTGTATTATAAGAACATTTACACTGCTGTTAGAATTTAAGAGGTGTACTTTCTTATTCACCACGAAACATAAAGCCTATACGCATTCTCGTTCGCGACTTCAACCATTTCAACTGAATTATGCTGTAAAATGTAACACTGTCAATTTCCATCATATAATGTTACACGCAATCACTACTCTTGATAACCAAATTAGAATCACTGCGATAAGATATCTAATATAAAAACTATGTACGTCTTACTATTACTTTGACTTGAGTGTTGATACACTCAAAGGTTCACAATCCTCTGCATCTATGGTCTCATTCACTACTAAATAAATTGACACATATCCATAATTTCTGTGCTCTACGCTAACCTATTCTTTATGCTGTGACTCTCCATAATTCATGAGTTTAAACTCATCTCCCTCTTAGACTATCAAATTAACAAATAGATGACTATCATCCAAGCTCCATAAAAAGCAGTACACCAATGTGGTTACTATTCCATCTTTGCAAAACAAATTGGGTCTAGATAGACAGAACATCCAGAACTAAAGGACAAAAGATATGGGATCTGAAGGGCTAATACAATGCTTGTATAAGTCGTGATTACAGCGTGTAAAACAGATACTCAAAATTAGGAAAATACTTGATCAAACCACCTTGTTTTTTGACCCAAGTAATAACTCCTACATACGTATCTTAATGATTTAATATAAGAAGTTCAGTTTAAACTCTTTCTTTTCCAAAGAACTCTCCATATACAATGTACATTTGCGTGTGAAAACTTTATCAAATATATGGTCTTTTTATCTAAATTCAATATAATATTCATATTAATGTAGATCAGATCAATTTATTTTTTTCTATTATTTTATCTGGCATATATAAACACTACTTACATAAAATGTATAAGACCTTTAAAGGGTCGTTTTAGTTACCTACTTTTCAAACCTCGGGTCAGCTAGTAATCTTTTTACTCAAACTATGAGTTATGATAAGAGGCCTAATATGTAACCACATTAGGACCATGAGTTTAAAGGTTATCTATAAGATTGGAATCGCGGTCCAGACCTAATGATTATGGCCCCACTATAGTCGTACAGCAG
>NW_021319311.1:7596-20191 GCF_001605985.2 Dendrobium catenatum | reverse complement strand
AAGGAGAAATGAAAGAGAGACATTTTCTACCAACCATTGGAATTTTTGTGCATTTTTCACTTTATTTTTAAAGGCAAATTTAAATGTGGATGATAAATTTACATAAAATTAGCATCTATTTTTAAAAATATAATAAGACATAACAATTCGCATTAATTTTAATTAATGCAAAATATGCTTCAGGCTTTGTTTGGAAGCCGTGGCACGCAATTTTTTTACTATAACTTTTGCGAACACGCACGCCGGGCCGCCGCCTGCGTTGTCGTCGGACCAACCGCAGAACACGGTTTCTTATAAAAAATTTTTCGTACTGCTGGCAAAATATTCTATATCACACGCCGTATGGGCCGAACGCAACACGGAGAGACTGCCACCGCCTGGACCGCCTCGCTCAAATGTTTTGCTTGCGTTCCCAGATCCGACCACGAAAGCCTGCCACTGGGGCTTTGTTTTCCTATGCTCATATCTCCCGCCCGGAAACTCGCATCTTAGGTCCAACGCGATCAGTACTTTCCTTTTCCTTTTCCGCTCCTCTCGCCGCCTGCGCAGACACTGTTTTTGTGGTATTTTTAATTTTACTCAATCCTCTGACCAACCCGCCCGGCCGCTGCGCGAGCCACCGCCCGGGTCCTCTTAAGCTCCAGTAATGAGACGTGCAAAATGAAACTATTTTATGTATACCCCTGACATTCAAGATGAATGACAAAGGTCATCAGCTGCGCCAAATTGACGCGGAGACATTCGACCGCAAACTTCAATGGCCGTCTGAAAATCGTTAAAAAATTCTGCCGATAGTAAATGATTTTTCTATATGTTTAATTTAGGCCACCCCTCCCCCGAGATAGAATCTCTTCCTTTCTCGCCGGCCGCTGATCCTCACGCGCTCTCACACCACTCACAGCGTGGTGCAGTCCACCGGTCATCCCGTAATCGCCGCCCATTGTCGTCTCGGACATTGCCCGTTTCCATGCCAGCCCATGCCTGTCGTCTCGGGAATCCTCCGTACTCCGCCCAATTCAGGTAAAAGCGGTCTCTTGCAAAGCTCGCTCATCATTTCAGCTGCTTCTTTGGAATAGGTTGAGCTTCTTCAAAATCTTACTGCTCTGTGCGCCTTTTTCATCTATACGCACTTTCTTCTTGCAGAAATTTAACTCTTCAAAATATTTTGCAACTCTTCTTCCTCCTCCTCCTAGCCCCGGACACTTCACGCCAGCACCTCACCGGCTTCCTATTCGCAATGCTCCATTTCCTCCCGTCTGTCTCGACCACTCGCGCAACAAGCCGACCACCTCCGACACAAACAGAACTTCTCTGCCCTTTCCACGGTCACGTCCGCCGCCCTCACGCACAGCTCGCAAGCAGATTCCCACGTCAGGTAGATCCAACGACCCAAATACGAGCTATCAACTTCCTCTCCTCACTACAGCAATCCCCCCTCCTTCAGCCCAGAAATCACTTAGCAAACACTGCCTGCTCCGATTCTCTTACCTGCTTGGTCTCTCCTTTTATCTGGCACTTCCTCAAACCGCGTCCAAGACAAAGAACCACGTCGCTCTCTCCTCCATGCCTGTCCACATGATCCACAGGAACAACATTTCCGGGATCGGTGTTCTCTCATTTTATTGTTGGGTGAAGGATATTGAGCTTATTATCTATTTAATGACTTGTTTCATTAATTTTTTTCTGGTTTTTATCATCAGTTGATTTTACTCCTGATTATATACTTCGCCTGGTACTCATAACTAGCTACTGGTTCTTTTCGCAACACCTTTTCACAAAGTTCATTTTTTCCAGATTCAGAGAGCCCTGCCGCGGACCACTGCCGTTTGTGGTAGCCGTGTCTGTGTCTTCCTGCCGCCTGTGGTATTATGGAGAACTATGCCATTTTTTTTTTTAACTCTTCTCGGAGGACTTTTTCAGTCTTGCCCTGGTAAGTTCTCTCTATCTCTCTCTGTTCTTGTCTTTTTAATCGCTCCCTTGTAAGACAATCCTGAGCCGCGCTTCTTACACCTAATCGATCTGTGCGTTTCATATTTCGGATACAGGCCAATTGATGTATGCACTCTCAAATATTATTTGCGTGGTCAGTCAAGCTATAGAGGTATCTTATACAGATCTCCGAGATTGAGTGTGAGACTTTGGTTTGTTCTGCTCTGCTACATTTTAGAAGTGCTCTTGAGGATATCTTATTTCCTTTGTGTGTTTTTTGAGGAGTGACAATCTAAAACATTTAGCACATTTAGGAGTGCCCAATATAGCTCGCATTGATAGAATGGGCTTCTCATCGCTTCTACGAGGCAATGCTCTCTCTCGTGACCAAGACCAGTGGTACATAGGCTTCTTAGATAACTTGACTATTTTCTACTTCACTTCTATTATTCAACTACCGCACCATTCTAACGGAGGCTCTAAACATTCTAAGAAGCGTTGCTTAACCGTTGTCTACGCGTGACTTATGATGGAACTTATCCGATAGATAGCAAGATATAAAGAAAGCACTTCTGCTAAACAAAGAGAGAACACAATTTTCGACAAATTCACCGAATCTAAAATTTTAATGCACTCTTGCCAAACTATGGACTCTACCTTAGTTTTTGGGATGCAGCACAGCAAATTTCACACAGTAGAAAATGACTATAGAATATAGGTGGGTAGACGTGGCCACAAAATGGAATGATGCGGACCAAATACCGTTCAAACATAGTGTTGTGAGAAATAATAGTTGAGTGTGATGATATATTGTCACTAGATAGTATGTTAATAGTTCTAATAGGTAGAGATGTATGGTAATTCTTGACAAGACATTTGATATCTAACACAACACACTGTCAATTCTTCATAATGGGTCGCACTCAAGGGGTATTGATGAAGAAATATTAACAATTTATATAGTTTAATAATAATTATTTTATGAGAAAAACTTGAGAGTAGTATGAATGAGAAGTATGGATTAATATAAGTATCAGTTGAATAAAAATACTTCGGGTGCATTTCATAAATTAAATAATATAAAAATTTTTAGAAGCATATTATGTAGAAATTTGACAAATATTTTGGAAGATATAGATGGAAATAATATACTAACTGGACCTGGGTATGTGCGAATATATATTCTATATAGTATAATAAAAAAATCATATTATTGTGTGAGAATAACTAATACTTGATGAATGGTGGAATAAGAGAATTTAGAGGTAAATAAATTCTAATTTATTTCACATTAAATAATTATAATATGCTACTCTTTCTATAATTATATCTTAATTTTTTAACCTTATCTTCTTCTTCTTTAATATTATAATATACACACATTTAGTTGTTGGTCTGTAACAACGAGCGCTTTATATTGAAGCTTCCCTCAAGTATCATCGCAAAAAATTTCAAGAAGATTCAGTGGCAATGCTTGATTGAATAGCGTGTTATCTTGTATAGTAAATTCTCTCGCTCATAGATAATATATCGTTCAGAACGTGTTTCCGCGCGTGTTCGGCCTATTGTCCAGATCAGAATTCCTTCTTTATTCAACGCATATCTAATAAGACCACCGCCTCTTCATCTTCTCCACATATTCCTCATTTGAAGCAAGGCAATGTCGACCAAATGGCTCGCCGGAAGCGTTGAAAGAGAACCCAATAACTCATCTCGCGGCCTCGACAAATTCTCCTCTGTTGTATCAAGAACTGGAGGCCAGAAAGAAGAAAATCATGTCCAGCGGCAGGCGGCTAATGGCCGTTCTCTCCTTGGTCCGGTCATGCACTTTCAATTCTCATGATTGGCATCTCCGGTCAATCGTCTCGGTCCAAGAGAGGAAGGCGGGAAAAAAAAGATAAGAACAAGGCTTATGGATAAGGACTTTTGCTGGCGGTGAGGCGAAGACGGGAGGGGGAAGAGGAGATGAAGTGGTGGAGATGGAGGCCTTCTTTATTTCTGTTGGCGGTGATGCTTCTTATATTGGTTTTGTTTTGTTATTTCTGGCGGTGTTTTGCGATTTGTTGTTTGGTCTTGTGTTTTGTGGTATGTTTTGCATTGTTGAAGGGTGAAGAGAATGGGCATAGCAGGGAGGAGGTGGGGGTGAGGAAGACGATAGGTGGAGGATGAGTTTAAAGGTGCTCTCTTGGTGTTTTTTTTTATGTAAATTAATGAGAAGATTGATTATGTAAATACTTTTATTTTTTATATAATTTTAGAAAGGTTTAATTTTTGGGCTATAAATTTTTGGAAAAATTACTCTGTGCGGAATATCGAACGATTAATGGTGTTCGCGCTTGAACTCCAAACCAAAGGACTTCATAATGGAAAAATGTTACTAGGCCGAATTCGAGCATTGCAATCATGGGGCCCAGTGGCATGCACAGGTGAATAGATTCTTGAGTAGACGACAATTATTATATCCAAGGTAATTTCGCCTCCGGAATACATCGGATTATGCGATTTTCTATATTTAAAGAGGTCGATTTACTCACACAATTTCTCAAAAATTAATTTTTCTATTTGGGAGAGCATTAGTGATTTATATAGTACTTACTCATTGAAAATTTGAGGCGCACTCCCATGTGTGGCATCGTACAAACTTTTAATCTTTGCCTTATTAGTTTTTTAAAACGATTTTTTATGACAAACCACGGTAAAAAAATTTTGAAACATAAGAAAAAAGAATAAAATATATGGTTCTTACATTTGCTACTTCTCGAGAAAGTAGAAATCGTAAAAATAGTAACACAGCATATGTCAATACTGTCTTTTTGTTATAAGAAGCGCCAGAACATTAATCACAGAAGTTTAAGAACTGAACTTCATCATAAAGCAAATCACAAAGTCACATTTAATAAACCAAAATCTCCCAATTTCTTGCTATGTTTTTAAAGTTCTTCTTCATGAAACAAAACAACTGTAACAGATAACTCTGGAACTAACACAATTGTGAGAACATTGCAACTATATTTTGTTATTATCTCCTTTGGTAATTTTTTTTTTTTTCCACCAAGCTTCTCTCGAGGATTCAAATTCCGGAAAGCGAGAAAATTTGTTTCTAATGTGTCTAAATCTCAGTACCATTAATCGTTGTTTGAAACGATTTAGTTCTACTACTCATTATTCTCGTCTAATACATTTGATAATTGCTATGAAAATCATGGACACTATAGCAATTATCATAGTTTCATAAACGTCTAAAGAATCAATAACTTTGTATTTTCTTTTAATTGATCTTTGATTATTAGAAATTGTGATTTTCTTCATTCTATTTGGATCTTGGATGTATTTGCTTTTGCTTTCTTTTTCTAAATTAAATTGAACCTTATATAGTAATTATGGATTTTCCCTTTGGATAATAATCTAACTTAATTTTGTTTTAATGGATTATTGATTCTTGATGCCAACCAAGGGAATGGCCAATGAAACAGATTTTCAGTTATTCACGGGCAATGTTTCATTTGCTTGAAGCATGCTTTGCTGTTAAAAACTATCGTTCTCAGAAATATTTTTACATAATGGAATGTATATATTCTCAATATATTCCTTTAGTAAGTTTTCTCTTGCAACTGAAGATTGAAGAACCGGCATGATTGATGACTTCACATGTCCTGTTTTTATCTATCTTTATATTTAGCCAAAATAGTAGATCAGTATGGATTTGTTTGGAGTAGGTGTAAAAATAACATGCTCTAAAGTCTATCTACAGAAATAGGTATTAAAATTTTAAATTCAAAACTAAATCCTGTCATCTTATTCATATTTAAAAATAAGATTATCCAAAGCAAGAGATTATTGAATTAAAGAAAATCAAATAAATACAGTTTTATGAAGCAGCATTCTAGACTTTGGTATAGTCATAAAATGTAGCACATATTAAAACTTCTTATAAACAATAAAGCTTAATAAAAGCCACAAATTTGAGACTTACAAGATGTTTTCCCTCCTCCAAAAGTGATATCTCCATCTGACCAAACAGATTTTTCTATCGATCCATATGCATGTCTAAAGTTTATTTTCTGGGGCATTCAAGCATAGATGAATGTAACAGCATGGACTCATTCTCTAGTTTAGGTGCTAGATCTCTAGTTAGCAAGCAAGATAACTCTATATGGATTGCATTTTTTACTCTTTTTTTGCTCCGTCGAAGTGCTGCATCCATTGACAAATGGAGAATCATCATTAGCAAAATAGCCGCATATTTGAAAATGTTTAATAGTTCTAAGCTAACAGTCTCTTATTACCTTATAAGTACGTGGCATATCCTTCTTACTATGCAGCATCTTGAGCTATTCAATCCTTTATTCTGTTTGTATCATAAAACTAACCAAGGTAGAGATTGTTGATGGGATTTACATCTCAGTGAAAGAAATATGATCGTGTTACAGCTTTGCCTTTTTGAAGATTAAGCTACGTAGCCGCAATAAGAAAAGGGGTTCTTGCTCTCTTCAGAGGATTTATATGTCTGAGTTTACAGGTAATTCTGTTGTTGAATCATAATGTTATGAGCACATGTTAATTTATTTGAATGGCTGTTTTTGCTGTAAGTATTACATATTTCATGACAATTGCTGCCTTTGTATTGAACTTTTTTTTTTAATGTTGCTGTAGGTTAGGTTTTTAGTCCTTTTATCAGACCATTTCTCATGCTTGCACTTGGTATTTCTTCCAAAATTGCTGAATGAATATTTGAATTTATCATTAATTGATTGAATTGTATGTGACATTGATAATGCATTACTTAAGAAAATTTGTTACTTAAGAAAAGTTGATGTGCAAAGTAATTATTGGAAGAAGTTTATCTTAAATTAAGTTGGTGGAGATATCCTTTGGGGATAGTTCATTGTTCTCATTGCTGGAAATTGATTTGTACTTATAATTTTCTTAAAAGAGAAGTGCATATATTTAAATTTTGCTAAAATGTATGATTTACTTTTGATATCATATCAGGTGTTTATATAAATAAAATATTAATAATTATTGTAAACTATATGCAGGAATGGAATGTAATGAGAATAGAAGTGAGTCAGCCGATATTGCAAATATTAAAAAGACTATACTTGTGACAATATGTCTTATAAATAAGTATTATGAAACTTATATTTACAAGACACCGTGCATGATATCGTCGTATAGAGGAGACAATTGGATTGGAGAGCTGCTATAAGGTCATCCAACGAGGTTTCATAATATGTTTTGTATGTCTCAAGCAAAGTTTTTAGATCTATTGAATGAATTGGAATATGTTAATGGTCTACATGGATCATCAAGGATAACAAGTAGAGAAGTACTTGCGATGAATTTATATATTTTATCGCATAATGAATCAATAAGGTCCACATGTGAGCGATTTCAACACTCAACTGAGATAATAAGTAGGCATTTCTCTATTAGATTGGAGGCTTTGGAAAAATTATCATGTTCTGTGATTAAGCCTATTGATGCTGAATTTTGTGATATCCTAATTAAGGAATATTTTGTATGATAATCGATATATGCCGTATTTCAATGTAATTTTTTTTATTATCTCATTATATGATTTGTTTAAATGTATATAATATTTAAAGATCGCTTCTTAAATAGGACTCTATTGGAGCTATCGATGGAACACATGTGGATGCTCGTGTTTCGAATGCTAAGAAAGCAGCTTATATAGGAAGATGTGGGCCAACAACGCAAAATGTTGTGGCTGTGTGTGACTTCAACATGTGCTTTACTTTTATCATGGCAGGATGGGAAGGAAGTGCACATGACAGTCGTATTTTTAAATTTGCAACTCATAATAGATGCAATAACTTTCTCATGCCACCTCCAGGTACGTTCTATATAGTTGTAATGCTAGTATTAGTAAAACATATACTAAATTATATATAGCTTATAACAGGAAAATATTATGTTGTCGATGCTGGTTATCCAATGCAACGGGGATTTTTAAAGCAATTTCCAGATACCAAATATCATATACCTGATTTTGAAAGAGGAAGCCTACGGGGAAGGCAAGAAACTTTTAACAAACGACACTCCTCATTAAGAGGCGTAATTGAAAGATCATTTGGTGTTAGGAAGAAAAGGTGGGTCATATTAAGAGATATGCCTGCATATTCATTCAAAAAACAAATAAAAATAGTTATTGCAACAATGGCATTGCATAATTACATAAGTCGACATCCCACTCGAGAAGACCCAAAATTCAATATATGTGATGCAGAAATAACATATATACCAGAAGAGGCATATGAGTATAGAATTGGACAATCATTAGTAGAGACTGAAGAGAATGGTTTTAGTCAGGAGGCACGAGATGGTGAAGGTGCGGAGGAGATGATCCATTTACGAGAGAAAATCACAGATGCATTGATGGATTAGATGAATTAGGAAGTTTCATTTGTTTGGTAGTATGTTAAGTTTTATTTGATTAAGTTTGTGAATCTTTTGCTGATTTTTTGTTTCACTTTAAAATTATAATAGAAATATTTTTCTAAAAGTATAATACAAACATTTTCAAATAGATAAGTTTAATTTGAGAATTGCGGAGAAGTATAAATATATGAATCAAAGCAGTTGTTTTCTTTGCAATTGTCATGCCATTTATTGAATTAACACTATATTTTTGCCTCAGATATAATAGTTTCAATTTATACAAGTTTCTTAATGTAGCAAATATTTACAAAAGAACATTGGTATCAATTTGCCTCATGTTAGATGAGCTGTGTATTATACTTGTAGTTTTATGTTAAAGTGTTTTTGCTGTTAGCATGTACAATGTGTTATGCTTTATGAACTGATGTGTATACGAATTATCAATATAAATCTGCATCCGATATTTTGAGATTTTCTCTAGTTTTTAATATTGTCCACTAGCTAGAAGCACAAGCAGGGGAGTTGGAATGTAAGTGACATTATATGAGAAATAGTTGTACTGAGATGGCAAAGGTATTTTTTTGTACATCGTGCAAATTTTGAGTTTAATTTTTGGTTTGCATGTTTCTATTTCGTACACTAGGACGTGACTGATATTGTATGGCTCTCTGAAGCCTTTGAATTATTCTCATATGTGCTTAATCTTTGTTTATGAGATAGTGCATGCAAGGGATATGTCAGATCTGAAGGCAAAAGATCTTCAAGTTAATCTTGAGTCTGTAGTAGCACAATTGCAGAATGAGAAGCAATCAGCAGTAGCTATGTGCAAAATTTAGCAGCCCGTTCGTTGGGTAAAAGGCAAATTTCAATGCATTTGACTGGCTTTCTAATCGTGATTTTGGTTTGAATGTCATACAAAGTTTTGATGATTTGATTGCTTTGGTTTTCTTATACAGTTCACATAAGCAAGTAAAATGTTTTTAAAAATATCAGACTAATGTATTAAGAATCAAAGTGGATATTGTATTATTATGAAAAAAAAAGTTTTATTATAAAGTAATAATTGAGAATCTAAATTTTGAACAAATTAGTTTGAAGTATGATAGAAAAAGTTAAGTTAAAAATTTATAGTATTTTGATATATAAACTTAAAAAAAATTAAAATAAATATTTGTTTTGAATTTAGAATTATTATTTTGTTATAATATAAATTTAAAAATATTTATATTCAATAAAAAAAATTTCATTCCAATATATATATACAAGGGTGTTAAGGTAATTTGTTGTCATATAGTAGCATCAAAGTAGGTGATCAGTAGTTATACTATCCAAACAAAATTGATTGATTTATGTACAATAATTTTATAAAGCAGCTTTATGCACAACAACTTCACAACCTGCTTTACCGACAGCTGCAGGCTGCAGCCGTCCCAAAACGAAGGCAGAGAGAAGCGTACAAGCCAATTAATCCAGAAATGCTTGCGAAATAAAGAAATTATCAATTTATAATTGTCCCTTACCTTAGAAAGAAATGCATGCATTAATTAGATCAGTTTGGGCATCTAGACAAATCATCAACTCATTCAACTAATCACCAAAAAAAAAAAAAAAACTTAGAAGTAAGAAATACTCGAGGCCTTTCTATTGCATTGCCGCCTTGCTAGACGTCGTGAAGCTTTTAGATTTGGGAATCGGGAGAGGTTCAACGAGAAAGAAGAAGGGAAAATGTGAGTTTGCTTCTTTGCTGAGTCGCTCCCATGCTTCGCCTCCACAGCCTTCTTTGTGGTCCGTGCGTGCGTCACATTGGTTAAGAGCTTAGGCTTCCAACTAAGAGGTCTTAGATTCGAGTCTTTATGTAAGCGTTGTGTAAGTGAGTTTATCTTAAATGACCTAAATGTCTCAAAAAAACAAAAAAAAGCGGCAGGAGCGGAGTAGGATCGCCGATCAGAAGAGGTACACAAAATAATAATAATAATAATAATATAAATAATTTATATACTTAATTAAGTGCCCTTAGGACTCCCATACTGCATTCGCCCCTACTGCATGTTAGGTATTTGATTTTGTTTGGGTTGATGATATTCCTAATATTGAACAGTAGAAATAAGGGATATGCTCCTAAATTTTGTTTTGAAGATTCTAGCTTCATCGTGCTAATTAGTTTCATGAAATATTTGGTAGATTAATTGTTTATCATAAAAGTATGATTGCTTTATTGTTTATGTCCATCGAACTGCTTTATGAAATTATACTTTTGTTAATCACTTAAGATCGTGATTAGTACATAATTAGTCATGCAATAAATGGAAAAAAGTTACAATATAATCAAATTTGTTAGGTTCCGTTTGAGACAGCTTTCTTACTGCTTCTAAAACAGTTTTCTACTTTCTAGTGCAAATTTTGTTAGTTCAAAAAATTTTGTTATAAAAAATCGTTTTAAAAAACAATAAGAAAGATGTTCCAAATGAAGCCTAAGATCGATAAACTAGCCTAAAAATTATGAGAAATCATTCCTTTGCATAATCCGAATGTATTCGGAGGCGAATCCGGACGCATCACATCACCGGATGCACTGGGCCCCAGTGATGTGGCATGCTCGAATTCGCCTCCAAACACATTCGGATATTCCGCACAGAATAATTTTCCAAAAATTATAGCCCAAAATTAACCTTTCTAAACTTACATAAAAATAAAAGTATTCATATCAATCTTTCTCATAATTTACATAAAAAAAAAAACACCAAGAGGGCACCTTTAACTCATGCTCCACCTATCGTCTTCCTCACCCCCCACCTCCTCCCTGCATTCCCATTCTCTTCACCTTTCAGCAATGGCAACAAATACCACAACACAGACAAACAACAAATAGCGAACACCCGCCCAGAAATAACAAAACAAACCAATATAAGAAGCATCACCGCCAACAGATAATAAGAAGGCCTCCATCTCCACCACTTCATCTCCTTCTTCCCCCTCTCCGTCTTCGCCGTCACCGCCGGCAAAAGTTCCTTATCCATAGCCTTGTTTTTATCTTCCTCCTCCTCTCTTTGCCGGACGATGACCGGAGTCCAATCATGAGAATTGGAGTGCATGAACCGGACCAAGGAGACGCCATTAGCGCCTGCGCTGGACATGATTTTCTTCTTTCTGGCATCCAGTTCTGATACAACAGAGGAGAATTTGTCGAGGCCGCGAGATGAGTATGGGTTCTTCTTCGAACGCTTCCGGCGAGCCATTTGGTTGAACATTGCCTTGCTCAATGAGGAATATGTGGAGAAGATGAAGAGGCGGTGGCTTATTAATATGCGTTGATAAGAAGGAATCTGATCTGGTCAAAGGCGACGCGGACGTGGACGTTTTCTATGAGGAATTCAAACTTCAAAGCAATGACTTGGTGAACAGGAAGCTTCAAATAAGCGTGTGTTGCCCACGTGTGTAAATTTTAAAAGAGAAAGATAAGGTTAAAAATAGATATTAAAATAATTGAATTTAATATTAGATAAAGTATAATATAAATATTAATTTTATAAGTATTAATTAATTGATGATATATTATTCTTATTTCAAATTAGTAAATTACAGTAAAAATTAGTATTTTTATAAGGGGGATTTACATATATATTACTTTATATCATACTACTTTTATTTTTAACACTTCAAATTTTAATATTTTATATCTATCACCCATAGAAGACTTTAATATCAAATCTGACACTCATATATTTCATTTATGTCACATACCATCCTATAAACTTTAATATTTCATTCATTGCACGCCCATATTTGATCTATGGATGATAGGCATAACAAATTAAAATTTTAGATGTTAGATATATAAATAGCATGATATAAAGTGGTATGTATGTAAATCATCTTTTATAGTTTATATATATTATGTGAAAAAAAATATATTTTTTAATGTATAAAAAAAAGAGTTAATGGTGATATCTTCTTAAATTTTATAAGATAATAAATTAAATGATTTAAGGTATTTATTATTTTTACAAAATGAAGAATATATATATAGATTAGTAAATTAGGTTTCTTGAAATTAATAAAATAATAATAACCTTGAAATTCAAGAATGATAGTGTTCTTTATCTTGAATTAATAAATTAGGATTATCCTTAATCGGAAGAAGAGTGAAGACAACCAAATATCGGAAGGGATTAGGATCAATCAGAACTGAATTCAAACCAATATTTTTATGTTTTATAGTTGATTCAAAATGCCACTTGGGATAACGAGGTTTCATGTGACATAA
>NW_021319311.1:1483-7496 GCF_001605985.2 Dendrobium catenatum | reverse complement strand
AGACCACCAAATGAACCATCTAATATCAATCCATTGGGACCACCATCCGACAGTCTGCAATCGAACATCACTGATGTTGATGTCGAGCCACCACTTGACCACTCTCGTTGGAATATCGCCAAATTTGCCATCATCGGCATACAAATCATTTTGACTACCAATCACTTAGTATAATCATCCACCACTGTCATCCAATTTACAATCTTTCGACGTCCATCATCATCTTACTATAGTCATTCAAGCTACTGTTGTCCGCCAACTAATGATCCTCCACGCACCATCGTTGACTATGATCCTCCATAAAACATTAATCTTATTATTATTATTATTATTTTATTATTATATTATTATTATTATTTATTAATTATTATTATTGACCATAAATCCTAGAAACTTTCCAGAGGCAACTCGAAAAGCACATTGGCGGGGTTGAGTCACATGTTTTAGTGTCGTAGCAAATTAAAACACTATTCCAAGTCATATATATATATATATATATATATATATTGAGATTAGTATGCCAATAAATATAAACAAATTTCATGCACTCAATTGGACGCCCCATATTGATTCCCAAGATTATAGGTTATTTTTTCATTGTTAAACTACCTTAATATTAATGCTAGAATTAAAAGGCATTGAGTTTATTATATTTGTCTCATCAAGAGTTTTGATTATATACATGCAAGATTTAGAAATTATTGGACCATCCAATTAATACAATAAAATTATTAGATACCCTTGAAGTGCTTGATGTGGACTCATTTGGATTTGAATCATACCAAATTTGTATTATTGAGATCATCTCATAAAAAAAATCAATTTGATTATAAGCTTGTCGAAATCATAGCTCAGATATAGTTGATCCCTAAAATATATTTAACGAGCATGGTGGATAACTCCAATGAGTTTGACGATTGGTCGTCAAGGCACCATATAAACTTATTCGACATGTGCCAACGATGCACGAAATCAATCGAAATAACTTTCACACGGCACGAAGACCCCGGCCCTCACTAGCTCACCTAAGCTCTCATGCTAGCAAATTCCTAAACCTCTTTTCTTTTTAGTGCCTTAGAGATATCTTAAATCTCAAGTCAAAGTCCTATTTCCAAGTCTGAGCTTCCTTTTCATGTAGAGAGTAAAGTTCTATTTATATTTTTTTGAGATAGTATGTGAGCAAGTATAATCGAAATCTGAAACACTCCACAAGACATCTCATATTGATTCTCATGATCATAGACAAATTTTTCAACATTGAACTGCCTTAATATTGATGCTGGAATTAATGATATTGGGTTCGTTTGATTTGTCTCATCAAGACGCTTGATTTGACTATAAACATGCAAGATTTATATATCATTTAACCATCCAAATAATGCAATAAATTATCAAATACCCTTCAATTGCTTGATTTAGACTCATTTGAATTTGGATTAGACCAATTTTGTGTCGTTGGGCTCATCTTGTCAAGAAGTTCAATTTGATTATAAGCTTGCTTAAATTATAGTTCAAATAATCCTAAATTTATTTTTGAAAGTTCCCAATTCAAATATACTTTG
Source organism: Dendrobium catenatum (assembly GCF_001605985.2). NCBI lineage: Eukaryota > Viridiplantae > Streptophyta > Magnoliopsida > Asparagales > Orchidaceae > Dendrobium > Dendrobium catenatum. Next base: position 5,934 of record NW_021319311.1, on the reverse strand, counting down.
AGATTTGTGCCCAACAAAGACAATTTTTTTGGCATATCAATAATAACTGATATTTCATGTATTTTAAAGAAAACATACCTGTAAATTAAAAAAATTATTTTGTTGCCCTTACAAACATGCTAGTTTGTTGTTATAAGAGATTATTTTCATTTGTTCATATCTTTGTAAGGTCAGTTATAGTAAGCCTAATCATAAATATATTTTTTGGGATATTTAGATCAATTAAGACAAACTCACATACATAACACATACGCAAGACTCGAACTCAATACCTTTTAGTTGGTAGTCAAAACTCTCAACCAACAGACCACGAAAAATTGCGTTATCATAAATACTTTTGCAACAATAAAATACAACCGTATGTATATTCAAGACAATAATATATTAAAAAAAAACTCCCAAAAATGTAATGGCCCCTTGCAACTACTCGCGTAACAAAATGCAACATATGTGTGATCGAACTCATCACCTGGCTGTGCAGCTCACTATAAATATTGAGAAAGAAAGTAAGCTATCTGCTTAATCCCCTTTTCAAAATAGATAGTGGAGATGGGAGAGGCTAGGCTAGTTGTTATTACTTTACTTCACTAGGAAACTTTTCTTTCGTCTCTTCTTACTCCAAAACCTTTTGTCTAATGTACTTTCTTTACTGGGATATAGGTCTTTTAGGGACCTCCATAATTATATTATGGTTGCTAAGGCTGCAAATATACCAATAGCTTAAGTAAGTTTTAAAGCTCATTCATAATCATTTAATTAGTTAATTGAATAAATTTGAACATTATTATAAATATTAAATTTATAAATTAACAAGATTAGATAACTAGGTGCTTGATTCATTTATGATCATGTATAATATGTTTAAAACAATTCCAAACTATGCTCAACCATATTACTATATGTTACATTATATCAATACAGATAAGATTAATTGTTTAGTGCAAAATATCAGGATGATGACCCCTTATTGATAGGTGGAATTAGGATTAGTGTTATAGAGTGGCTACAATCGAGGGCGGAACCCTTAGTAGGTCAGGGGAGGGGCAATGCCCCCGCCCCCCCCCCCCCCCCCCCCCCCCCCCCCCCCCCCCCACCCCCCCCCCCCCCCCCCCCCCCCCCCCCCCCGCCCCCCGGCCCGCCCCCCCCCCCCCCCCCCCTTTTTTAATATCGATTATTTGATTTTTTAGGTAATTATATTCTTTTTCGTTCATTTTTTAGTCTTTATTTCAAGGGTTTTTAGTCAATTGCCTCCACACTAAAAATTTAAATACTATGGCCTTTTAAGTTTAATTGCCCTCAACAAATAGGAAAAGAGATTATCTTGAATTTCAAAAAATATTCTTCGAACCAAAATTTGTTCGCCAGGGGCGCGTGCCTTCTTGGGACCCTCGACATATAGCCTAATAAATTTTGCCCCCCTAAAAATTTGGGCTGTTCCGCCCCTGAAACTATTAATCAAATTTGTTTCAAATTATGACAATGAATAAATTTAACTATTCATTTAAATTATATAATTAATAATGACAACAGAGAAACAATGAATGAATTATGATCTTATTAATAAAAAGTATAAATTGCAAGCATGTTAGACAATTCGTGTACCCATTGCAATAACATTTTTATATTCATTTAATCATTGAGTTTAACATGTTCCTTCATATTCTATGCTTAGTTTTGTGACTTTTAGTTGCTTTATAGCATTTATTTTTTAGTATTACAAATTATTAAAAGCATGAAAAAAAAATAGTGGTTTAAAAAACTATTCTAGACAAATCCCTAATTTGCATATTTCCTCACATAAAGTCCTACTATTATAATCAAATCATTAACAATAAAATTAATAATTTTACTAATGCTATTCCATACTCAAGTAAAAATCATAATAAAACTAATTGAATATTGTTTCTATAATAATATAAAATTAAGCTTTTAAAAATTGCCTTTTTTCTAGAGGATTTAAAAAATTAATAAACATTTTAGGCATTTTTTTCCATTTAATATCTTTAAATTTTATGATTTTAATTTCGCAAATTTTGGCACCAGTTATGCTCAGTATGGTAATTTTAGCTAAATTAAAAAAAATCATTATTTAACTCCTAAATTAGACCCCCTAAAAAAGAAAATCCATGGCCTAAAACCAAGCACACCATTGTTTGCCTATATTTAAATTAATAATAATATTAATAACCATTCCCGTTAAAAAGAATGGCACACCATCACTGATAAAATTTAATTTATATGAAATAATTAAATTTATTTTAAATAAATTATTAATTACATATAATTAATAATTTCATATTATACTTATTTTTAACAAGTATATGTAAGGAATCTTAAGATTCATTCCATAAGAAAAAAATTTAATTCAAAAAATTCGAATCCAAAAATTTTCTCGTATATATAAAACCCCTTAAAAAACAGAATCTCTCTGTCCCCAACAATATGCCTTCTTCCTCCCGACCCTTCCTCTCACTGCCGTCATCCTCCTCCTGCCTCGCCTCCACCGCCACCGCCATCCTCCTCAACCAACCCCATCGCCTCCATTCCCTCTGGCCCGTAACTTCCGACACCCCCCTTCCTGGCCTCCGTATCTCTTCTCCTCTCCGCCAATGTGAACCCATGACGTACCGAAAGCTGCAATCAGATCGCGACCAAAAGTGGCTCTCGCGCCAAATCTAAGGCTATTCTTCCTATCCGCTTATCGCCGCGCTTAAGCCCTCAGCAGAAATCGAGCTTGGAAACCTGCCGAAGCTATGGCGACGTTGGTGGATGGGCTTTTCAGGATAGCGCTAATTTCCTCGCGTGTCGTCGATGAAGGAAAGGCGGGTTGTAATGAATGACTTTGTCGGCGGCCAGCTTCGATAATCACCCGTGGACGGTCTGCGAGGAGCGTTTCAGAGGAGTGTCGGAGGCACTACAGTTTCCTTTCTGGCGTAGCGGTTAATAAGACGCTCAGGGAAAACGTCTCCAATGCTTTGGCGATGGGGATCAGCTCAGCTTGCATTGCGCGAGTAAGTTTTAATGTTAATGTGCCGATGTTGGGAGTTTAGGGTTTTTCTCACTTTTCCGGTAATTCAAAATCGTATCGGGGCGAATTCTCATTCAGTCCTATTCAACTATGAAGAAATTTACTAAAAATATTTCCATATCGTATATAACAAAAAATATGTATCCGAGGCGAGAAAAAGCATCAGCTACAAAGAATCCCGTTGTGCCAGAATATATTTATGTAAATCAAATGAGAATAATTTGAAGTTATTAAATCTTAAAATTAAATAATATATTATATTTATATACACAAAAATTTAAAATTAAATTATTTTTTTTTAATCTATCTGGTATGATATAATTTGCCTTAATTAATATTTGGACAATTTTTTCCCAGCAAAAAACAACCATATTAAAATATTGATTCTTTGGGATATACAATAATTTGAGTTACTAAATATTTATATTATAAATCGAGCATTTAGTTACAGATGGCTTCACTGTGAGAAATTTCTCATAGAATGCTTGTTTGAGTTTACAGTCTGTTAGAAGTGGTGAATGTAGGTGTTGTAAATTTTGACTATATGCGGATTAAATAGTATAGGGATTCATACTTTGAAAAGACTGGGATCGGACTGAGTCTCGGTAATAGATTGTGAACTAGGTCTTATTGTCACGATTGTGTCCTCATCAAAACGGTCTAGCATCAAATCGGTGAGAATCAGTTGGGTCAATTCATAATATATTTAAATAATTTAATTTAATATAAAATATTTTATTTAATAATACATATTCAAAATTTTTAAAATGAAATTAATAACGCTTATATTCAAATAATTAAAGATATGTATGCAATAGCTATTACTTGTGCTCAAACACAGGGTGGTTTGACCAAGCATTTTCCTATTTTGGTTGGATTACATTAAGGATTAGCTTTAAGCCCATATCTTTTTTGCTTTAGTTATGGATGTTCTTACTAGACATTTGTAAAAGGATGTACCTTGGTGTATGCTTTTTGTTGGTGATATTCTTCTTGTTGATAAGATTAGAGAGAGAATTAAAGGTAAACTTGAATTATGGATGCCAACCTTAGATTATAAAGGTTTTCACTTGAGTAGATCTAAAACGGAATATATAGTGTAATTTTAGTAGTAATGGATATGGTGAGAGGATTGTGACATTGGGCGACGACCAAGTCATTAATAAGAGTATACGTTTTAAATATCTTAGATATATTGTTCATAATGATGGTGAAATGGATAGAGATATTATCAACAGAATTTAAATTAGATGGTTGAAGTGGACGAATGCATCATGTTTGTTTTGTGATAGAAAATTCTCCCTCAAACTTAAGGGAAAATTTTATAAGATGGTGGTGAGACCTGCAATGATTTATATTGTCGAATGTTGGCCATTAAAAGAGAAGCATAACACTAAGTTACATGTTGTAGTGATGAGGATAC
>NW_021319311.1:0-1383 GCF_001605985.2 Dendrobium catenatum | reverse complement strand
GTATTAAAAAAAAAAAAAAAAACTCCAAAAAAATGTAATGGTCCCTTGCAACTACTTGCGTAATAAATTATAACATATGTGTGATCGAACTCATCACCTGGCTGTGCAGCTCACTACAAATAGTAAGAAAGAAAGTAAGCTATTTGCGTAATCCCCTTTTCAGAATAGATAGTGGAGATGGGAGAGGCTAGACTAGTTGTTATTACTTCACTATGAAACTTTTCTTTCTTCTCTTCTTACTCCAAAACCTTTTATCTAATGTACTTTCTTTGCTGGTATATAGGTACTGGTGAGTATTTTAGGGACCTCCATAATTATATTATGATTTCTGAAGCTGCAAATATACCAATAGGTTAAGTAAGTTTTAAAGCTCATTCATAATCATTTAATTAGTTAATCGAATAAATTTGAACATTATTATAAATATTCAATTTATAAATTAACAAGTTTAGATAACTCGGTGCTTGATTCATTTATGATCATGAATTATGTTTTAAATCTCATGAATGAGCTCGTTAAGAAGCTCGATTAAGGTTCAATAATATACTCATTTAAGACTCAATTATAAATTTATGTGGGATTTATGATTTGTTCTATCGTAGATTACTTCTATTCATGAAAGAAGATACTTGTTAATACATAAATTAATATAGTTTCAAAACTATTCAATATTAGCTCAACCATAATTACTATGTTAACATTAAATTCAATACAAGATAAGAATAATGTTTAGTGCAAAATATAGGATGATGACCCCTTATTTATAGGTGGAATTAGGATTAGTGTTATAGAGGTGGCTACAATCAATTGTTTCAATATAACAATGAATAAAGTTTAATATTCATTTAAATTATATAATTAATAATTGACAAACAAAACCAATGAATGAATTATGATCTTATAATAAAAAGTATAAATTGCAAGCATGTTAGACAATCAGTTTTACCATTGCAATAACATTTTATATTCATATAATCATTGACATGTTCCTTCATATTTAGGCTTCGTTTGTGACTTTTTAGTTGCTTTAAAAAGTTATTTTTTAGTATAAAAATTTATTGAAAACATGAAAAACTGGTGATATAAAGCTATCCCAAACGAATCTTTTTTTTTTATTTGCATATTATTACAGTTGCAATATTCCAAACGAATCCCTAATTTGCTATATTTCCTCACATAAAGTCTATTATATAATCAAATTATTAACAATAAAAATTAATAATTTTACTATGCTATTCAATACTCAAGTAATAAAATCATAAATAAAACTAATTGAATATTGTTTCTATAATAATGTAAAATTTAGCTTTTAAAAATTTGCCTTTTTTTTCTAGAGATTAAAAAATAATAACATTTAGCATTTTTTTCCTAATATCTTTAGAA
>NW_021319310.1:24180-25729 GCF_001605985.2 Dendrobium catenatum | reverse complement strand
CCAAATTGCATAATTCACTGCATAACACTCATGCATCGCATTCTTCTTTTCATAAGGAGGGACCCAAACCTGTTTGGGTTCCTAAATATGGCATTTGATGATTTTTGCAGGTGTGCTCTCACCAAAGACCTCATCAAAGCATATGGTACTTGGACTACGGAGGCTCACAACTCTTAATTGCTTTTTTTTTTTGCTGCTTAATTAAATCTGAGTTACATGATTTTATGATCAATTGCTTATTGTTAACTTCTTTTCTTTACTTTTTATTTAGTTGGTTTCTTTCTCTACTTTTAATCATTTCTACTTTTGTTGATTTAGCACATTTCTTTTTGGATCTTCTAATAAAGGGCTGTGTGATGATTTTTCTAAAATAATAAGTAAGGAGTTTGAGATGAGTTTGATGGGAGAGTTTTCCTACTTTTTGGGGTTTAGTATAAAATAAATGAATAATGGAACCTTTCTAAATCAATCAAAATATATAAAGGACATATTGAAGAAGTATGAAATGAATAAATTCAAGCCAATTAATACTCCCATGTCCTCATGAATTTAGTTGGACAAATATCCCAATGGACAATCAGTTGATCAAAAGAAGTACAGAGGGATGATCGGATCTCTACTTTACCTAACTGTAAGTCGAATCGATATAATGTTCAGCGTTTGTCTTTGTGCTAGATTTCAACCTGATCCTAAGGAATCCTACCTGACTACAGTTAAGAGAATTCTTAGATACCTTCTAGGGACCCAAAACTTAAGAATCAGGTAACCCAGGAATAACACTTCTTTTGAGATTATTAGATATTCTGATTCTAATTTTGCAGATGTAAGGTGGATATAAAAAGTACTTCTAAAACTTGTCAATTCATAGGGCAGTCTTTACTCTCCTAGTCTAGTAGAAAGCAAAACTTTGTTGCTCTTTCCACTACTAAAGCCGAGTAAATTACTTTAAGAAGTTGTGTGGCCCAAGTCCTTTGGTTAAAACAGCAAGTACTGGATTTAGGATTACCTGTAGGCACCATCTCAATTCTTTGTGATAACACTAGTGTCATCTGCATTTCTAATAATCCTATCCAACATTCAAGGACTAAGCACATTGACATAAGGCATCACTTCATTAGAGACCATGTGACTAAGGGAGACATTGAGTTACACCATGTGGCGACTAAGAATCAACTGGCTGGAATATTTACTAAACCACTGACCTTCGACACTTTCAGCACTTTAAGGACCAGATTGGGTGTGATTGACATTAATGCATGAACTTGATCTCTACTAATTTTTTAACTATCTATTGATTACTTTGCTTTATCTTTTGTTAGATTTTTTGTGTTGTTTGTTTTTTTTATGTTATGTTCTCTTTGTTTTTTTTTTGGTACTTTACTTTTTCGCATGCCTTAATTTTTTTTTTAATCATCACTGAATTGATATCGTATGCCTTATTTTTGACTTTTTGAAAATTTGTAGTCAGTGTTTTACATCTCTTTATCTATTAGATGGTAAAAATATTTCGTTGATTGTGTCTCCTTCTCTAACCTATTTTAGTGGAATA
>NW_021319310.1:15195-21837 GCF_001605985.2 Dendrobium catenatum | reverse complement strand
TTAAAATACCAATTCACCCCTCCTCTTAGTTAGACATGGGCCAGTTCTTAAGGGCTTAACATCCCTAATGAACTTTCAGTGGGAGATAAAATGATGAAACATATGGTTGATATGGATAACTGGAAGGGTCTGCAACTAGAATTTTCTATGGTCTAGTTGATAGTTTGTTTTTAAAGTTGTAGTCTAGTGAGAGAAACTCTGATTTTCTAGTGAGAGAAACCAAGTGTTATTTTCAAATTCTGATTCGTGATTATTATGGCGGCAGACAGTCGCCAGCCATCTTCCATGGTTGGCGGTCATTCTGAGGGTCGATGTACTATTTTTACTCCATTCATCTCTTTATGCTCAGTCATTACTTCTTCTCCACCTGCGTTTAGCGATTGCACAGGATCAATCAATCTAAATGGGAAAATTTGTTTTACTCGGAAGCCATTGATTATCAATGAAGGTGGTATTTTGAACCAGAAGAAACCAGTGGAAGTAATTGGGAAAGGGAAAAGTATCATTTCTGATAATCCTATGTTATTCAAAAAAAAAATAGATTCTCCAGTTGAATCCAAGGTAATGGTTAAAACTGTAAATGGGGAAGCATCGACATCCAATTTGAAGAAATGTCCAACAAAAACTAGGTTGGCTGAGGGAGACAATGTCGACAGTCAGAAGATCATCCTTGATGAGAGCTTGGGAATTAAAGATGGTATTAATTAGGAAGCAAAGAAAAATGTTGAACTGGAACAAGTTCGTGTTTGTGAAAATGCTGAACTTGATTATTGTAATGAGGATATGGTACAGAAGATAAATGCTTCAAAGATCGCTAATAATTGGGCTCCAAATGCTTGGACGAAGAAGAACAACATTAACGTCACCAATCTGGATTTTGGGAAAGAGTTTATAGGGGAGGACATGGTAGTGAAGGTTCATTTGGCAAATGAATGGGAAAATTCATTAAAGCTACAGAATTCACTGGTTATCAAGGTATTCGGTCAAAACATTCCTTTCCAATTGATTTGCTCAGAGTTGAGGAGGCAATGGGCATAGTTCGGAAAATTTGATGAACAATACTTGGTTTGGGATGGGTATTATGTGCATTTGATGAACAAGAAGCATTGGAAGCAGTTTTATCCAGCGGGCCTTGGTATGTTAAAAATAACATAATAGGCATGGACAAGTGGTCACCATACTTCTCCCCTGTTTCCTTGAAAGATCTCACATCTCCAGTTTGGATTAGAATGCCAAACCTCCCTCTTCATTGCTGGGATGAAAACAACATGTGTAGGATAGCCTCAATGATTGGGAAGCCATACATGATAGATGGGAATTCATTCCAATGGAGCAGAAGAGAATTCACCATGGTTTGTGTCCGTATAAACCTGGATACAAAGCTTCCCTTGGGAGTTTGGATTGAAGGATCTTTAGGCAAATTATTTCAAATGATTAAATATGAAAAGATCCCTAACTTTGGTTTTTACTATGGAAAAATTGGGCATTTGAAAGATCAATGTCCATAAAAAAATGGTGAAGGAATTTCATCATGTTCAAAATAACAATGTGATTGGTAATTTAGATCCAGCTCATGATAAACGCAAGGCACAAGAAATAATTCCTAATGAGGATGGATACGGACCTTGGATCCATGTCAACTTCAGGAGAAACAAGTTCAAGAATCAAGGGGCTAATTCTAAAGTTAGTTCTCAGAACAATTCAGTTTTGCAAATCGAAATTGATAAAAGGCTTCAGAAGAACAATATGATGTATAGAAAAGTGGAGAAAGTAATTGTTGATGACCACATAAGGCAAGCTCAAGAGTTGAATGAGGCTTTAACAACTGTGGAAGAAAGGGTAGATAAATCTGGAGAAGGGTCAGATTCTAGTTCAAAACATGGAGTAGAAGTTGATTGCCCTGATATGAAATCTTTTCTCCCAATACCTGTTGACAGTAACAAATTTAATTTATTGAGTGATGTGATTGAAGAAGGCAAAATTGTGGCACCTGTTATTGAAAATGCTTCAAATGATTATGGAAACAACATCTCCTTGAATCAAAGCAATTGCTTGGCGGGTTGTGACAATGAAGACAAGGGAGATGAGGTAAAAGATTCAAGCTCTACAAAGAAAGGATCTAAGCAACTTAAAAGTTTAGGTCCTATAAAATTGAATCCAAGGAATAGAAGAATGGAGGAAAGAAAAAAAAAAGTGGGGAAGCCTTCCCCTCTTTGCAATAATGTCGTCCATTGGATTCTGGAATTACAGGGGAGCTAGGAAGAGGAGAGCTTCCCTCTATTTGAAGGAGGTTGTAAAAGAATATGGGATTTTTTATGGGATTGTTGGAAACTAAAGTTATTGTTTAATAGAAGAGATGTGGATTTGTTAATTGGAACTAGTTGGAACTTTTTTCAAGTTCCTTCAGTTGGGCTATCTGGTGGAATCCTTATTATTTGGAAGTTAGATGTGGCTAATTTCATTGTTTTGGAGTCTTCAAACCAATTCATTATTGGGGAGATAAAGATCCAAAACAAGGGTAGTTGGAGAATTGCTACTATCTATGGTAGCATAGATGTATACAAGAGAAGAATCCTATGGGAAAAGTTGCAGCTATACAACACTAAGGATAAAGCTATGATAATAGGAGGTGATTTCTATTGTCTTCTCAATAAAGAGGACAAAAGAGGAGGGAAAAGATTTGTTTACTCAATGGGTGCAAAAGAAATGGAGTCTTTTATTGTTTCAAATGATCATCAAGAGGTGAGGAGCATTGGACCCAAATACACATGATGCAACAATAAAATCAGAGTTGACAGAATCCTTGAAAGACTGGATAAGTGCTACTTGAACTCAGTTGCTTTAAATTCTCCTCATCGTCTAGTTGTAAGGCACCTTGCTAGAGTTGCCTCGGACCATTGCCCAATAATTTTGAATGTTTTGAATTACAATGGTGTCCATAGAACATATATTAAATGTGAAGATGTTTGGGTCTCTAATCCAGCATCTGTTGTTGTGGTTAAAAAAGCTTGGAGCAAGAAAATAGTGGGGGATTTTGGCCAAATTCTTAATTGCAAGCTGAAGATATCCTTGAAGGATCTATATTATTGGAGCAAAGATAAACACAAGGCTATTACTCAGAGGAAAGATTGCCTTAATAAGGAGATCCTGGAGCTTCAAGATAAAGAAAGCAAGGAAGGGCTCTCAGATGATGAGTGCTTGATACTCAAAACAAAGGTTGGGGAACTCAACTCAAATTTGGCTCGACTTAACACATGGTGGAGACAACATGAAAAGGTGAAATGGGCTACAGAAGGTGACACAAATACTTGGAAAGAAACTCTAATAGTTTTGATTCCTAAAGTTTCAAATTCTATATATGCAACCAAATTCAGGCCGATTAGTTTATGCAATGTTATATACAAAGTAGCTGCCAAAGTTATCTTAAACAGAATTTCTCCTGTTATTCACAAGGTTATCTCAATTGAACAAGCTATATTTTTGAAGGGTAGAGCTATGTCAGATCATATTATGGTAGCACATGAAATCTTCCACAAATTCAGGTTCTCAAAGAATTCTAGTGGGCTGGTCTCTTTCAAGCTCGATTTAGAACAAGCTATGACTCCATGGGTTGGCCTACATTGGAAAAAACTTTGATGTATTTCAGGTTTCCATCTTCAATTTCATCTTTAATCATGGAATGTGTTACAAATGCTAAATTTTCTTTAATAACCAATGGGAATACATCAAATTGGATTGAGGCTAAGTGTGGATTTCGGCAAGGGTGTCCCTTGTCTCCCAACATGTTCATCCTTTGTGCTCAATTGATGACAAATGCTCTTAAACAAAGAGGTGAAAATTATGGCATTAGAATTTCTCCTAATGGACCTAGGATATCACATTTGTTATATGCGGATGATATATTACTTTTTTCAAAAGCAAATGTGAAGGAGGTCAAAAATATCAAATGCATTATTAATGACTTTTGTGGTTGGACAGGGCAAAAGTCAATGCAAAAAAATATTGTGTCCTCTTTGGGAATTCTGTTAATAGAAGAATGAAGAATAAAATTAAAAAGATTATGGGGATTCTTAGTGTTAAAGAATTCCATTATCTGGGGACAAAAATTTCAATGATGAGATTAGTTGCTCAAGACTTCCAATTCATTATTGAGAAAGCCATGAAAATGATTAGTATTTGGGGAAGCAAATTCATCTCATTAACCGGAAAATTCAATGTTATAAAAACAGTTTTGCTGTCATACACTATTTTCCATAGCACTCATTCATTGATCCCAAAAGGCACTCTTGAGGAGATGGACAAGTTGTACATAAGTTTTATTTGGAATAAATCTTATGGAAGTAAGGGTATGCATTTTGTTAATTGGAAGATATTGTGCTCTCTGACCAAATGGGGGGGAAGAGGTCTTCATTCTTGCTATGATAAAGTTTGGCCGTTGAGAGCAAAAATTGCTTGTAGATATATTCAAGAGGAGGAATCATTGTTGCATAAGGCCTTATTTCCCAAATATGGATCCTTTTTTGAGAACTGATTTTTGGAAAAAAAAAAAAAAGGATCTTCAGCCTGGACTATTATCAAAAATGGAGGTGAATGTTTAATAACAATTGTTAAGTGGAATGTTGTAGATGGAAGATCCATAAACATCCTCAATGACAATTGGATTTTGGATAAAAAGTTGAATAAATGGCCAACGTTTCTCAATCCCCAGGAGCTTGATGGTGCCTTGGTGGAAAGCTTTATTGCATATGGGAGATGGAATGAAGAAGAGCTGAATAAAGCATTTGGATCCGATCTTGTTAGTTTGATTTTGCATACTAACTTAACGACGGGATTTTTTAAAGATTGCTTGGAACTTTTATATAGTAGATCAGGGAAGTCAATTTCGGCATTGGCTTATAAAGCTTCAATCCAAAACTCTCAGCATGGGAGCTATTGGGATTGGATAAGGAAGGCTAAGCTTTCACCTAGAGTTGAAGTTTATTGGTGGAAAAGTTTTAACAAAGCAATCCCGACATTCCAGTTTTTATGTTATAGAATATTGCAAATGCAAAATGGATGTCCTAGAGGCTGCAATATGATAGAAGATATTGAACACATTGTGGTTAAATGCGGAAAATTGGGTCAGGTATTCCAGCATTTAAATCGGTGGGGATTTGATATTCCTACCTTCAGCTATTTTCCAGACTGCATTTTATGGATTTCTAATCAAAATTGCTGGTTGATTAATTTATATTGCAATGCTATCTACTTCACTTAGAAAGCTAGAAGCAATCTTCTTCATACAGGCAAGGAGGCGGGTTCCTTATTCATTATTTTCTATGGCTTCAATGTCTAATTCAAATGCAGTAGCAATCTCAGGTAAATGGGGTGTCAATCAGCCTAATAAGCTGTTGGATGTTCATTGGCATCCCCCTCCACCCGGTGGATCAAGTTCAATGTGGATGCTTCCTTACTTCAAAATTATAAAGGGGGAATTGGGGGAGTTTGTAGAGATTATAAAGGCAGGTTTTTGTTAGCATTTGGACATTCCACTATACATTGGGACATCTCAAGTCTTGAATTTCTTTCTATACAATCCGTCCAAGAAGTTTTTAAAGAACGTATGATGAATTATGATGGCATTATTATTAAAAATGATAATGCAAATATCATCAAGGAGTTTCAAGATGGATCTATTCACAAGAATGATGATCTAAGAGGTATGTTAAAAGACTATAGAAACATTATTTTCAATTGTATAGATAGAAAAAGTAATACGTTAATGGATCTTTGCGCTAACTATGCTATTATTAGTTCATTTTTTTGGGATGATCTAGTTCTGAATAAGGTTCATCTTACCTTTATTTCTTTGTTAAAGGAGGAATCTAATAGTTTCCTTTAGTTCTTGGTTTTAGTTCTTAATAATATTTGAATGCACTAGGTTGCATTTTTTTCAAAAAAAAAAAAAAAAAAGATCGTGGTTTCTTTGTCATCTAAGTTAATTTCCTCTTCCCCTTGTGATCTTCTATTTAGTTGTTTAGGTTGGATTTCATTCTACGTGACCTAAGGCCTCTTTGGCCTTAGGTTTTGCTGGTATGGCGGCTCCTTCAATCCCTATAGCCTCTTATGCACCTAAACCCTATGGGGCACCTCCACCAAGTTTGGTTGCTCAGAAACAAGGCTTGTTTGTTTTGAATGGTAGTAATGAGGCTTCTACCTTTCATTTTAAAAACAAAAATATCATTTCTAGTTTTTATTCTTCAAATGACCCTTATTTTTCATTTGGGTATTCATTTTTTAAGGGCTTCCAAGCAATTTTGATATTGGATGATGATGTTGTTAAGTTAGCATCTCCTTTTTAGTTTACATTAGTTGGGACATTTTTTATTCGTAGGTCAAATCTTGGGTTGATAAGTCAATTTTTTGGAAATTTAAAATTTTTTTGATCTTATTATATGGGTTTGTTAGACCCTCGTCATCTTACAATTCTACTTTCAAATGAGCTTGATTATAATAGTGTGTTTTCACTTTGTTTGTATTATATTAATAACTGCCAAATGCGATTGTTTAAATGGACAGTAAAGAGGAATTGTTGATTGTTCCTATTTGTCTTTCTTTCAAAATTTACATTTTCTTTTTTTTTTTACTCTCATGTGCTTCATG
>NW_021319310.1:0-9984 GCF_001605985.2 Dendrobium catenatum | reverse complement strand
GGGGGGGGGGGGGGGGGTGAATTGGTATTTTAAATTTTTTTTCTTATAATCAAAGAATAAAACTTAAACAAAAATCACCCCAGAAATCAAAGTGCCAAAAAATAAATGTGAAAATCAAACAAAGAAAGATCACACCAAATTTATAGTGGTTCGGTCAACTCGACCTACGTCCAATCCCCGGATGCGCCCTCCGAGTATTGCACTACAGAAGTGATTCTCCTTTTGCTCCTAGAGCAAGGCGGAGAAGCCCTCATAAAAACTCCTTTCTGCCAACCCTGGTGAGGCAGAGAACCCAACTTCTTTTGCTTCCGCCTGAAGCAGGCAGAGAACCCAACTCCTTTTGCTTCCTCCTGAAGCAGGCAGAGAACCTCGACTCCTTTTGCATCCTCCTGAAGTAGGTAGAGAACCTCAACTCCTTTTGCTTCCTCCTGAAGCAGGTAGAGAACCTCGACCAATTTTTGAAGCTTACCTCCCTTGAAACCTCAAGGATGAAGGACAAAGACTGGAGAAGATGCCTTGGAACCTTGATTGGAGCAATCTTTGTGAATCCCTCTCACAAACTCCCCTCAGAAGTTCCTCCCTCTCTCGCCCTCTCTCTCCTTCTCCTCTTGGCTCTCTTAGGTTAAGACAACAGCTAAAGGTCCCTTTGCATGAGAAAATTCATGTCCTTTAAATAGAATTTCAAGAACCGACATTATCGTCCAGGATGATTGGAATATCGTCCTTGCCGATCAGTACAAAATAGGCTCAATCAGCTAGGACGATTTGGGACGATTAGAAGAAAATTAGTTACATCATCCAGGTCAATATAATATCGTCTTGAGCGATTAGTTCAAATCCGAGTATAATCGTCCTGAACATTGCCCAGAATAGAGTCTGACCGATGTTAATCATCCAAGGCATCGTCCTGGCTGATCCTACGATCGGCCCAGCCGATGTGATCGTATCAATCAGCCTTAATTGCTTTCCATAATTACCAGATTAATTTAGGCATAATTATGCTGCATCATCCAGGCCGACGTATAGATCGTCCTAGCCGATGTCCTGAAACAAAGAATACCTAAATTGATCATAATGGCTGATTCTTTATAATTTGAGCCTATCACCCTGGCCGATACACAGATCGTCTAGGACGATTTGCTTAATGATGTATGCTTAACCAGGATGCCCTAATTAGGGTTTTTATTTTTAGTCGGATTGTCCTGGCCGATATGAACATCGTCCAGGCTGATATACTCAAAATAGAAAAACTCAGAAAACCCCTCAAGTGTGTGTGTGTAAGGATACTTAGCATTAGGAACCACTTTTACAATTGACTCAAGAAAAAAGAAAAACATTACAGACTGACTCAACCAAAATTTACCCAATCTTTTGCTGGTCTTGAGTTGTGTTCGATCTTATGGACCTGAAAAGTTAGTAGGCAAGGTAGTAGTAGAAAAACATGAATGTTTGCAATCATCAAAAGTCTAATCCATAATCTTAGATTCATAACACCCACCACCCCCTCAATCTTATGTAGGTGGACCTTTCACCCCAGTTGCAGCAGAGATCGCCAGAGCTCAGATGAGGAGAGAGAAGGTGGGGATCTAAATTTAGTTTAATTACTTATAATGTGAGTTTTATATCTGGTTCAATTTTAAGTTATATAGTTTAGTTGATCTAAGTTTAAGTGAAATAATTTGGTAAATTTTTTATTTAATATTTTAAATTTTATTTAAAATTTGATTTTAATTGAATTTATTTATTTTATTTATGATTTATTAGTTTTTATTACATTTTTAATTATTTATTTAATTCCCTCCTCGTATAAGGAACTTGGTTTGGGTTTTAATTAACCAAATCAATCTCAAATATTCCAAGTTATTTTGTACCATTGGTTTGGAATAATCCAAGGATTAATCCCTAAAAAATTGAGATTAATTAAAATTATATAATTTTTATATTAATTTGTTTATTTAATTGTTTATTAAGGTTTAATTATAAATTTATTTAATATTAATTAAAATTGAGAGTTGATTTTAATTTTTCCTAATTGTATGATTGATATAGCGTTGTTTGAAATTTATTTTGTATTTTTGTCATTTTCTTTTATTAATTATGATATTTGGAATTTTTTTTGGAAAAAACCCACCAATGGGCCTAGTGTTAATAACAAAAAAAGTTCAAGGTCCTTAATGGACATCCAACTCTCTTCTACTAAAAGAACTAAAAAAACTAAAAAAAAAGAACATATCAGCCAGAGTTCCCCACTAAACATAATTACATGGAAACCTATTAACTTTCTAGGTTGGCCAGATGCTAAAATCCCAAAAGAAATAAAATAAAATATAACCATTCAGCTCGGTGTTTCCACCCAAAAAAGAGCCCTACATAAAAGGATGAGAATTCTCCACAACTCTAGTAAGCTCAATCCTAAAGCCCAAAAATGCAGCTTGCATAGCAAAGGAGAATTCAAAAATAACCTATAATAAGAAACTATAGAGCTGCTTGGCCAAAAAAATTACAATTAATGTATAATAATCCAAAGATAGCATAAAAAAAATAGTAACTAATAAATGAGCATAAGAGTAATTAATATTAATTTCCAAATACTGAATGTTGACCAGAAAATTTTTAACCCAATGAATATAATTTTACATTAAATTGCATCTCTAGATCCTACAACTAATAAAAAAACCTTCATAAATATAACATATGATTTCATCAACAATATAACAACAATAATAATTACAACAGGATTTACCAAGAAAATCTTGACCAACAAAACAACAATCATCATTAATGCTAAACAATAGATCAAACTTGAGCTAATAGCATGAAAATTTGGAACCATAATCCCAACACTTGAACCATGAACACAAACAGAGATTATAATAAAAATTTGAAGATGAATCGAGGAAGCAAGTTTCAATTCTATAACAGAGGAAAGAAAAATGATAAAAAGCACTCCATAAAAATTGCTTCACCTATAAAAGGACTGAGAATGCTCAGTAGAGCAACCAAGGGCCACAAACCAAGACACTATACCCAGGCATGGAAGGCCATCCATGCTCAGGAAGTTAAAATCAAAGTAGGCATCATGAAGGCAACCCCAATGCCACTCCATTCTAACCCCAAACCCCCTCCAGCACATTAAGAGAAAAAGCAAAACATGAGGAACATAGAGAATAGTAACCCTTAACATGGCAGACATCCTGAAAGACACAACCACAATACAATTAGTCCATAGAAATAAAGGCATTAAAATACTCATTTGACTAAGAATCCTAGATAGGGAAAGAACTTAGCAGTACATAAAGACTAAGAACTGATACAACTAACCCAGGAAAGAGCCACTGGTGGTAAAAAAGAAATAGGCATAATATACTGTAAACCCATATGCGAGGGTAGAAGAAGAGAAGACCATAAAATAGGGAAAACTAGCCTCAATGAGACCACCACAGAACATCTAGTCCAACCAACTAAACTAGCCAAAAAAGCTAATAAAACCACTTCCTAATAAGCAGCAAAACTAGCCCAAAGATCTAGACACTAAGCTAAATTTAGAATACACTCCACCAGAAATAACCTCATCGGGGTTAGAAGAGAAACAAAGAGGGTTATAATCAGATTCCCAAGGATTCCAATCATAGTACTTATGCATCACAAATAAAACTCCAAGAAAACATGAACATAAGAAAAGGATGACAAACAAGGAAATAAAATAACTCATATAATGCTCTTTTAAAAAAAGTGGACCAACATAAAAATAAACACCATGGAAACACCATACAAGAAAGAACAAAAAGAGAGGAAAATTGGAAGAGCCAACGAACCTGCAAAATTTAGATTCTAAAATAAGGTAAACTCATTTTCTCTAGTCTAATCATGACTTTCAGTAACTTGGGTAAATTTCTATCAATGAGACAATCTAAATTACAACCTAGCTTAGCTAACCGGTCAGTAGAAGCATTTCCTTCCGTATGGACATGAGAAATAATATAATTAACAAAAATAAGAAGCTAATTAATATCTCTAACTAGATAGAAAAGCTGAGGATTACAAACACTATCCTTTGGCCTCATAAGGTAATGAATACTTGAAGTGACATCCACTTCAATCCAAATATTAATAATGATAATAGAAATACGTAGTTTCAAGTCATTTAAAATGGTAGAATTCTCCACAAAGACCATAGAGCACTTATCCAAAGGGCCAGCAAAAGCCATGATAATGTTCCACTGATCATCTCTTATAATACCACCACACTAAAAATATAGTTATTCACCGACCCATCAACATTAAGTTTACAATATTAGGGGTGGGGGGGAGATAATAAACTAAATTAGGGTCATCCAATGAGTTAGCAAATTGTAGCAAAATACCAAAATTCTAAGCCACAAAATAATAATTTTAAAAAAATTTAGAGGATAAGAGATTTACAAAGAAAAGTTTAAACACTTTGTCTTTATTATTCTGAATAATATGAAGATAATTTGTGCGAGTATTATTAAACAAAGAGTTATTTCTATCCATCTAAAGATTCCACATAATATATGAGGGAATAACATTTCTAATATGCCCTTTCGAGTTAATGAACTAGGACTTAAGCAAAGTGTTAATAGACATGCGAGGACTGAACTGATTCAATCTAAATATATCATCAAAATAAAATAAAGTTATAATAGCAATAGGGTCAAGAAATAAACACATGATGCATATTCTCTATATGATAGCAACATTGGAAATTAGATGTTAAAATGAAACCTCTTTTCCTCAAATTATTACATGTAGGAATATAATTATGCATGACTCACCAAATAAAATTAGAAATAGTCTTAGGGATACTTTTATGATAAACCATAGAAAACACTTTTTTAACATTTCCTATTTCTTACCTCATACCAAGCATCCTTTAAACAAAACAAACCATTATGAGACAAGCCACATAATAACAAATCATCATATTTAACATTATTAGGAAATTTTGAAATTTTAGAAATAATTGACTCAACAATAATTTCAGTAAGTTTGTTGCAATACCAAGTATTATTAAAGATAAAAGAATCAACTTTAGTAGATAAAATGCATATGATTAATCATGCATATTTTTACAACCCAACTCCCCTTCCTCAAGGACCCCACAAAGTTAGTATAAGAGGACCAAATAACTTTATGTTTCATATTGGAACCTCTCCAAAAAAACTTATTAAATAAATTTTCAATCTCATTACAAACAACGGTAGTAGGTTGTAACATTTAAAAGATATAAAAATGTAAGTAACACAAAACACTTTTGATAAGGATTAATCTACCCCAAAACTAAGAAAGTTGGAGTCCCAAGAAATATGCCTTTTTTTGCACAGAAGTTAGAAGATCGTCAAAAAGAAATGACTTCTTCTTTCCTTTATAAAGAGGAAAAACTAGATACTTAAGAGGTAAAGAGCCTTTAGAAAAACCAATACAATTTTTAATGGAAAGTATACGATCATGAGAAACCTTGTTAGACACAATAAAGAAGCTCTTACTTTTATTAATAAAAGATGACTACAATCTTCAAAAGTAGTTAAAAACCTCATGATTCTATTAACCCTATTGATAGAACCATTGCAAAAAATAATAACATCATAAGCAAAATATAAATGAGAAATAATAAAACCAACCAAAGTTATATAAAATCCATTAGGATATTTTTTATAAAGATTGGTAATGCCTCTAGACGAATACTCTATGGCAATAATAAAGAGAGCAAGCGAGATATGATCACCTTGTCTCAAACAATGCAAATATTTAAAGAAACCATTACTCTTACCATTAATAATAATAAAAAAAAGGAATATTCAATACATTGTTTAATAAGTTTAATAAAAGCAAAATTAAAGAAAAATCAATTTAAAATGTGGTGGAGAAAATTCCAATTAATATTAACATAGGCTTTGGTTATATCTAATTTAAAGATAAAGGCTCCATAGCTTTCAAAACATGAATGATTTATTGAGCAAGTAAAATGTTATCTGAAATAGATCTTGAAAATTCGTTAGGGATGTTAAGCCCTATAGAACTGGCCCGAGGCTAACCAAGAGGGGGGGGGGTGATGGGGTATTTAAAAATCCTTTAAGAAAAAGAAACGACTTTTCACAAACCATCACCACAAAACATGCCGGAAAAATAAATGCGGAAGCAGTAAAAAATAAGCAAGACTAAGCGGTTATAGTGGTTGGAGATCCAACTCGACCTACGTCCACTCCCTGAGGCGCCCTCCAGTATTGCACTCCAACAGTTGAACTTCTCCTTTAGCGGCTCCACACTTAGGCGGTAGAAGCACCTCACAAAACTCCTTTTGTTGCCACACCCGGGAAGCAGAGACCTACTCCACATTTTGCTTCCTTCCTGAAGGCAGGCAGAGAAACCCACGATCACTTGCCTGAAATTACCTCTTCCCAACCCCTTCCAAGACACAGAGACTCTTAAGCGAAGAAGAAAGTGGAATAAGCTTGGAGCAACCCTTTGAAATCCCCTCACTAAGCTCCCCCTATCAAATCCTCTCTCTACTTCCCTCTCTCTCTCTCCTCTCTTCTCCTTTAGTTTTCACTTCAAGGACAGCGCAAGGAGTTCAAAAATGTTGAACAAGCAGCTCTTAATAGAAGAGCTTCAAAAGGAGCTCATTAATTGAATCTTGCGCGACTCTTATACATCAGGCATGATATTGAAATATCCTGGCGCCATCAGTACAAATCTGCATAAAGATAGGCCAGAGCATCCCTGAATTGGCAAAATGAGATGATTAGAATTTCTCTGGACGTCCCGGACGATCTACATTGATCGTCCTGGCCGATCAGTTCAAATCAGAGGAAAATCGTCCAGAGCATCGCCCTTAATTTGATCTGGCCGATATTTATCGTCCAGAAGCAACTAAGGGTTTTTAAATAGATCATCCTGGACGATCCTGCAATCATCCAGGACAATGTGATCGTATCAATTATCCTTAATTACTTCCTTGATTCATGGATCAATTTAGGCATAATTGTGTAATATCATCCAGGCCGATCTAATGATCATCCTGGCCGATTTCCAAAAATACAGAATACCTAAATTGATCATGGCAGCAATTTCTTTCTGTATTGAGCATATCGTCCTAGCCGATACAGGTATCGTCTAGGCCGATCAGTTAATTACGGTTGCCTTAACTAAGAAATCCTGATTAGATCTTCTATTTTGAGCTCGATCGTCCAGGATGATATAAATATCGTCCGGGACGATGTGAGTAAAAACACAAGCTCTAAATCTCTCAAGTGTGTGTGTGTGTAGGATTACTTAACATCAGTCACTTTAAGTAATTACAATTGACTCAAGAAAGAAAAAAAAAATTACAGACTAACTCAACCCTAATCTACCCAGTCTTGAGCTGATTTCGATTTTAGTCCAATCTTTTAGTCCTAAAAAGTCAGTAGAAAAAGGCAGTCATAGTGAAACAAGATTTGTTTGCTATCATCAAAATCATAATACCCAAAACATGTTTGTAACAATCTCCCCCTTTTTGATGATGGCAAACATATCGATAATCAATTCTAAAATAGTAATGCAAAACTAAACAAGTTTTCAAAAAAGGACAAGTACAAGCATACTACAAGAACAAGCACAAACATACTACTCCCCCTTTTGACATCTCAAAATGGAGGAGGAAACTAAAAACACAAACTAAAGCAACTAAAAACACAATACATATAAAGAAAGAAATCTACAGAAAATAGAAACTAAAACTACATAAACGAGGGATCATGATCATCAGATGGAGGTGGAGGTGGTAAAGCTTGCTGAAAGTAGCTAGCTAGCGTAGTAAACTGAGCATTGAACCAGGCTATGTCCTGGTCGTACTGCTACTGCTGGTGAGTAATGTAGCTGTCAAAATGGGCTAAGTCCTCTGAGCGGTGCTGCTCGTAGCGGGTCATGTCCTCAGAATATTGCTGCTCCTGTGCAGCAACGTAAGCATCAAAATGGGTCTCCCAGTGATCAAATCTCTCCACTAACTGGTCAAATTGTGAGTGCTGGTGAAGAGGAGCAGGACCAAGAATGGGAGTGGGAGCCTCCTCCTCCTCGGCCCCCTGAGGTTCCCCATCCCCTGGGTGGAGACGAGTACTGTGAAGGATATTGAAAGAGCTATTTGAGTAGCAAGGAGGCTGAAGGTCGTGACGAGTAGGATATTGAAGATTGTACTTGGTTTCAAGAATATAGGCTATGAGATGATGTGTCCCAAAGCCAGATTGGATTTCCTCTTATGACTTGGATCACGTATTATAATTAAATGATCAATGTATTGAAAGATTAGATCAGTAGCATTAAAATCTCTACGGGCCATGATGTAAAAGGTGGTAAGAGAAAGTAATGGGGTGATGTGAATTCGGTCCCCAGCTTTTAGAATTATGGAAGTGCGAAGAACATGTTGGATTGTCCTAGCATCTTTGACTAAAGAGCTAGTTTCTCCAGCATGAAAGGGAGAGTTGGTTTGGCGTAGAAAATGATTTGCAGCGGACCAGTTGAAGTCAGGATCATAGATAGTTAAATGCAGCTTATCCCGGGTGGTCGATAGCTGCAACAATTCAGCACAGTCTTGATATGTGATCTCGACTAGGCGTCGATTCACATAGAAGGTTAGGGCAGTGTAGGCAGTATTTATTCAGAGATTTGCAAAAAATTCAAATAGAAGTTTGGAGGAAAAAGGGACTTCTAGAGTAAGAATGAAGTGGAGAGAAATATGAGCGAAGAGATCTAGTACCGGATATGAAAGGTAGGTAGGATTGATTATCCTGGAGAGAGTGATGCTGCATTCCTTGTACCGACAGTAAGCTGCTTGATCCTCCATTTCCCTGAATCGAGGGTCCAGAGTGGCCCTCGAGAATTTTCCAGAAGCCTGTCAGACTTGCTTTTCACCAGCCATAGCAAGAAATCAGAAAAGATGAGATAAGAAGAAGCTATGAAGTGAAAACCATGGCTGGAATGACCTAAATTTAAAGAAACGACCACATCATCCAGGAAGATCGCAGAATCGTCCAAGATGATTTGGTTTAATTATTGCATACAAGATGATTGGTCAAAAAGGCGGTCCGATCGGCCGGGCCAATCAGATGTCGGCCAGGATGATTAGACACAGGCGATCGTCCCGATGAGTCAAGCCGGACGACCGTTGAGAAAGCAGATCGTCTTGGACGATTAGGTGTATCGTCCAGGACGATGCACAATAATTAATCATATCGGATGAAGTTAAAATGTTTTAAATCTGTGCCATGTGTATCATCCAGGATGAATAATGGATCAGCCAGGATGATTGTCCAATAATGGATCATCCGGGGCCGATTTTAAGAATTTAAACGTACTGACACGTGTATCGTCCAGGACGATCAGGTGTATTGGCCAGGATGATGACAATAAATACATCAGCCAGGATGAAAATTGTATCGGCCACGACGATCAAAAATGATTGTAACAGAGTTCGATCATATCAGCCAGGATGATAAATGATCGTTCGGGACGATGAGTTATAGAAAGCTCAGAAAAGTTTAGCAGATGAAATTTTTAAGAGAAATTATCATATCGTCCAGGACGATAGAGGTATTGGCCAGGACGATGTGATAAGAATTTGAAAATAAAGAAAAGATGGAGATGATCAGAGACAAACCCAAAAATAAATACAAACTAAAAACAACAAAAACAGATAAAAACAAGAAAAAAATGAAGTTTTTGGTTTTTAATTTTTGTATTTTTTTTTGTTTTTAGCAAAGCAAGCATATGACAAATTTTCCAAGTAATTTAACTTTAAAGATTTGAAAGATCAATGAGTTAACAATGTCACAATCTGAAAACGGTAAAAAATACGATCTTGTTTACCCTAGCTCGGTCTTCTTTCAGGATAAAAATTGTCTTTTAAAAACAAGAGGTCTAACTCAGAATAAATTGGATAAAAAGAAGTTCCTTTCAAAACTTAGTTATAAATAAAATATCTTATAAAAT
>NW_021319309.1:8540358-8551167 GCF_001605985.2 Dendrobium catenatum | reverse complement strand
ACACAAGAGCAAATACAATTCTTCCAAAAAATGCTAGAAGATAACTACACATTTGAACAATAATGTTTGGAATCATCAAAACTATATAAGTTGCAAGAATGTAAAACATGCAAATAGCAACTTTCCTAACACTGTCCATTTGGGGGAATGATATGGACTATATGAAAGATATTACTGCTAATAATTTACATATCCCCCTATGGGGTCTTTTAAGGCCTGATAAGATTGGTATGCCTTATGTTAGAATCTAATTTGTGCTGGTGGCTAAGGCCTTGGTTTCTAGTTTTCCTCTGGGGTCATTTCCTATATTCTGCGGCCTTGATTTAGTGTTGTTTCTTTTCTAATTGTAGTTTTCTTCAGCCTTTTTCTTTTCTGGGTAGCCCTGTTATTTTGGCTGTGAGACAGGTTTTGGCATACGGATCTATTTTATGTTTGGTTTTTCCTCTTTGTTGCTGGTTAAGGGGCCATCTCAATACCTGGGGGTTATTCTTATTGCTACTGTTGAGCTATGGTGGTTCTTGTTCCCTGATGCTCTTTTCCTGTGTTTAGAGCTCAAGGGTGTCTACTACTCTGTTACTTTGGTTCTATTTTTTACTGCTTAATGCCCTAGGCTTGGTTCCTTCTAATATATTCTTATTTATGTTAGAGTTCCCTATCTCCTATAGGTCGTGGAATTTTTTTGTGTCTTTTGGTTATTTTAATGGTTATGGTTTGGGTTATTGGATTTGTTTTGCGGTGCTTTGGTGGGGCTTCTTACAGTTTCCTGCTCTGTTGTTATGGTGATTCTCCTTTTAGTGATTGGTATTTCAACAAGTTAGTTTGGCCCAGGTTGATGGTCTTTTGTTGTTTTCTCTAGCATCTTATGGACTGTGTTTGGATGGTTATTTTCGAGTTGCCAGAATCTATATTATCCCAATTTTCCTTGCTTTTCAATCTCTATCTCCTTGTTGGGTTTTTCTTCTACTTAACCCCTGCCCAATATCATCTATTTTTTTTCCTCTATTATAATTAATGGTGTGAAGTTAGTTACTTTAACTGATGTTTTGGCTTATCTTACTATCGAGGTGATCATGGATGGTAACCATTTTTGCATTTTTATGGATTATGTTGTTATGGTTCATAAGGTGGATGGTTGTTTCTCGAAATGGTCTGCCAATAAGGTTTAGTATTTTATTAATTTTCCCATATGGCTCTCTTTTACAAAGAGTTGTTGGGCTCTTGGAACTTTTACACTTCTAGATTTTGTGGTTATCACCCTTTTGTATAAGTATCTTTTAGTGCAGGTGTCCGTGGTGGTGACAATCTGGAGCAGGAGGTGAAGTAGATGCTGGATCTCAAAGCCTTTTTTTGTTGTTTGGATCATTTTTGGGTGCTCGTTCTTGTGCACCATAGAATGTACCTAGGTTTTATTAAATTTTTTCTTAGATGTGAACTCGGGCTCTTAGTTTTTTTTTTTTTTTACTTTATTTTTGCAGCTCTTTTGAGCATTAATAAGATTGAGGACCCTTTAAGCACTTTATACTCTTTTTTTTAATTAACGCACATGCCTCTTTGTGGGTTTTGCCTAAAATAAAAAAAATGATTGATAAAACTTACTGTACTATATGATCTCCATCTTAAAGGATGATATACTATAATCAGCAAAATAGATGCCAATCATAATTTAGGTAATATTTTAACATTAAAAATCTATATATAATTGTACCATATGATAGTCAATGTAGTATACAATCGATGACAATCACACCTAAATTGATCCTATGATAAGGTGTTTAATAGGGTTAAAATTTTCAATCGATCGTACATAATAATATGAGATGATCGTATAGGATGATTGGATATAATCATTCTTTATGACCCAATTTCTGAATGGGACGATAATTAAATGTTGCCCCTCGTACCGGATGATTAGTTGTGTTTATACTATTCATACAGGATGATCAAGATGATTATACAATACGACTCGATTCCTTTATGATATGATAATTAAGTGTTACCCCTGATACTGCATGATAAGATATGTTTTTGTACTAATCGTACAGGATGATGTGACCAATCATACAAAAAGATCAATATAAACACTTAAATTGATTGTACAGTGGGTTGCAATTCGTACTGGCTGAAAGTGTTACTTTAAGCAAATCGTACTAGATTATTAGAATTTTCAAATTAAAATTTAGGGTTTTCTTGGAAGTTCTATATTTAAAGTCTTCTATTATCTTGTTTCATAAGAGTTTTGGCTATTAAGCCTTTTTGTGAGACAGTAAAGCGGTATTTAGGAGAGCTTCGGGAGGGAGAAGAAAGAGAGAGTATTTGTAATGGAGATTCATGAGGGATTCATAAGCTTACTCCAAGCAACATTCTTCCTCATATTCTTTAGGCTTATGCGTTAATACTTTGGACTCTCTGGGATGATATACTGTATAATAATAGTCCAAGATTCTCTACCTTCTCAAGGAGGGAGAAAAGGATTGCTGGTCCTCTAGCATCACAAGTAGGGTGAAGAAGGATTGTAGGTTTTCTTCCTTCGGCAGAAGGGTGAAAATGGATTTTAGGTTCTCTGCCTTCATTTGGTTGGTGAAAAAACTTTTTAAGTGCTTTTACACCTTAATTTAGGGGCAAAAGAAGACACTACCTTTAGTGCAATACCATGAAAGGAGGTTTCCAGGCAGTGGATGTAGGTCAATTTAGACTGAACCACTATAAAAACTAGTGTATTTATTATTATTATTATTTTCAATATTATTTTTCTATGCTTTATTTTATGGTTGACAAACAGTGAATTTATGTTATCATACTTTTAATTTTCTTCAGCATTAAAAAGGATTAAGGTGCTTTCTTTTTGTTAATTTTTTAAATAATCAATCCCACCTGTCCTTGCTAGCCTTAGACGGTTCCTTTAGGTTAAACAACTTATATGAACTTTCAAGTATTATCAGTGTGGGATTCAATGAATAAGTTTTTGAAAACTTCTGAAAAATGATCCCTGACTACTTTTGGTAATCACAATATTGTTGACGGGTATTCAATCACACGACCACCTTTTTTTGATATTATATATTTTGATTTTTAGAAAGTTTGCATGTCTAGTTTCTTGCAATCTGTTAATTATAGCATGTAGATGTTAGTTCAGAAAGAATATTCTTCACCATAATGCTTAGTAAATGGCATAAAAACTAAAATATCATTTTTTGAATAATGTTTAGATGATATAGATTTAACCCAACTAAATGAAAAATATTTAAATTATTTTTTCTATGTGTTAAAATCTAAATATTACATGCATGTATCTACTTGTATAACTGGAAAATAAATATGGGATAAAGTCTGCATAACCTATGAAAGAAAAAATAAAGGAAAGAAATCTTGGTTGAACATTATTCTCCGTTATTATGAACTATTTTGCGAGAAACGTAATGAGTCTATTTCTGAAATGTATACTTGGTTTACCCAAATTGTCACTCCACAATATATATTCTAATAAGATTAATAAAATTTTATGTTATCTATATAGTTTATATGATGCTAAAATCACTGATATCACTGAATCCAAAGATCTCAATGTTCAGTCTATTAATAACTTACTTTGATTACTCATTTCTTACAAGTAAGGAGTGAGTCAAATATTGATTGATGCAGGTGAGAAAAGACAAGTGAAAATAGTTGCTTTAATGGCTGATGATTATGAAAGTGACAATTATTTATCTAAATGTGATGATGACATATCACTAATGATATGACAATTCAAAGCTTTTTGAAGAAAAAATAAAGACATTATCAATAATGGAATAAAGATAAAACTAATAAAAATTATAAAACTTTTTCTCATGTCATATATTTTAAATATAGGAGGACATGAACATGAAGACTGATTACTCAAATATTAAAGCTCACCCAATACAGGAAAAGGGCAAAGAAAAACACAATTTTAAAAAGAGGAATTATAGACTCAAAAAGCTTTTTGGGTAGACTCTACCTTAGACTCATCTAAGATTAAAGTTTAAGAGAAGGTAACCTAACTGTGCTTAAAGGCATATAACCATCTTAATAATTTTGATCAAGAGGAGGTACGTCAACTTCCTTATGATGAACTATTTGAAGTTTTGAAAGAAATTCATAATGCATATAGGAAGCTAAAGAAAATGTATGCATGCCCTAATTCTGATTTTTTAACTTTTGCAAAAAGAATATGAGTTCCTTAGAAAAGACCGCTCTACTTTGTATAACAACCATACATCCTTCCTTGATTAATTTAATGCATTAAACAAAAGTATTTTGTCTTAACTACTGAACATGATTCCTTGAAAGTATCTCATATTGAATTAGAAAATTCTATCAAAGAATTAAAAGCATGTTTAAATAAAGCTAATGATAGTGATCATGAATTAAAATTTGACAACTCAATTTTTTAAATTAAAAAAAGAATTTTTTAAAAGTGGAAGTAACTACTTTTAAACAAAATAAACCATCAACTATACTAGCAAAATTTCATAGATCACTATAACAACATGCATCATTTAAACTTAGGAAGAGGCACCATAACCCAAATAGACTTGTAAATCCATTCCCAAGAGTTAGATGCTTTTCTTGTGGCATACTAGGAAATATCTCCCTCACTTGAACTATCCACCATAGAACATATTTGGTGTGGAGACCAAAATTATATAAACCACAGCATAGCATGCAGGCATCTCATTCTTCAAATCATAAGGTGGAACCCAAACATGATTGGGTTCCTAAATCTAACCCTTGATGATTTTGTAGGGATGCTCTCAAAAAAGGCCCTATGAGAGCATGTTGTTCCTGGACAATAGATATTTAAGGCTCATAATTTGGAAATGTAAAACAATTTACCACACTAAAGGCCAGGGCAAGGGGGGTAATACTTGGAGATAACACCACTATGAAGGTAGTTGGAAAATGTACAATTTGAAACTTAAAAAATTTCATGATTTAAAATGTTTTACTAATAGATAGTTTAAAACATAATTTCCTTAGTGTTAGCAACCTCTATGATAAAGGCTTCAATATAAATTTTTTATCCACTAGATGCATATTAAGCATAAATGGAAAAATTATTTTGCAAGGGAAAAGAATTAATAACGTTTACACGCTTGAACTAAAATGCATTAAATCTCCTAATTCTCTTTTTTTAAAAATTGTAGTTAATGAATCTTTGTTATGCCATAGGAGATTGTATCATGCAAGTATGATAAATCTTAGAGAAATCACCCAAAAATACATAGTGTGAGGCATACCAAATCTATAATTGACTTAGGACCACCTGTGCGATGCATGTTAGTTAGGAATATATGTCAAATCTTCTTTCCACTCAATCAAGGACATATACACTAGTAAACCTTTAGAAGTCCTTCACATGGATCTCTTTGGACCCATTAGCACATTTAGCCTAGGAGGGAAAGTCTTTAGGTATGTGATTGTTGATGACTACTTGAGATTTACTTGGGTTGGATTCTAATCTCATAAAGGTTAATTATTCAAGGAATTTAGGACATTCTCCACTTGGATTCAAAGGAATCTAGGTTATGAAATTATGACAATTCATAGTGAGCATGGTGGAGAGTTTGAGAATGAAAAATTTGAATATTATGATAAAGAGTAAGGGATAGATCACAACTTTTTTAGCTCCTAAAACCCCTCAACATAACGGTGTTACTAAAAGAAAGAACACAACCTTTGTAGAAGCTGCTAGATCTATATTAGTTGAATACTCACTTCTTAAATACTTTTGGGCAAAAGTTATAAATATAGACTATTATATTCTTAATGGGGTTAATGTAAGATCCAAGCTAAATAAGACCCCTTATGAAATCGTTAATTGTAGGACACCCATCCTCTCTCACCTTAATATTTTTATATGTAAAGTTTTCTTATTAAATAATGGAAAATCTCTACTAGGAAAGTTTCACCCCAAATCTAATGAAGGAGCCTTCCTAGGATACTCAAATATTATAAAATCCTTTAGAATTTTTAATAAAAGGACATTGGTGGTATTGGATATAACTCATGTTATTTTTTATGAATCTGATAATTTTAAAGGGTCTAAGGTAGAAGAAGAAGTACTACATGAAGTCACCCAAGGAGTAGAATCTTCAAATCATAAAGAAAGGGTAGAAAGAGAAAACTTACTGCCTAGAGAATGGGGATATTCTTCAAGTCATCCAAAAGAACTGATCTTAGGAGTCCCATGTGAAGGTATTAGAACTAGGTATGGACTTTGGAAGGAAGTGAAATATGACTTTATCTTAATGATTGAACCCATAGACATAAATCAAGCATTGTCTGATGAAATCTAGATCTTATCCCTGTTTGAAGAACAAAATTAATTTTCTAGAAATGATGTTAAGACTGCTTTTCTTAATGGGGTAAAAAAAGAAGATGTGTATGTTGAACAATTATAAGGCTTTAAAAATTCACAATTTCTCAATCATGTGTTAAAATTATAAAGACATTATATGGACTGAAATAAGCACCTAGAGCATGGTATGAAAGACTAAGCACGTTCCTACTAGATAGAACCTATGTTAAGGGGAGCGTAGACACCACCACTTTTTTGAAAAAAGTAAGAGAAGAACTTCTTATTGTCCAATTTTTTGTCGATGATATTTTATTTGAATCATCTGAAAAAAAAGCTATTTGATGAATATTTTAATATACTAAGTGAGGAGTTAAAGTTTTTTTTTTTAGGGGAAACCCAAAGAGGGGCCTACGTGTTAATTAAAGTAAAATTGTACACAGTCCTTAAGGGGATCTCATGCTCGATACTACTCAAAGAGATACAAAAATAAAGAAAAGAAAAACCTGGGAGCTCAAGTTTCCCACTAGAAAACAATACAAAAGTCCCTAAGTACATGCTACTGTGCTTAAGAAAAAGCATCCAGGAAGAAGGAGCTAACAAGAAAAATCAAAATGCTCCTTACAACCAATCCCCTTGGCAGCCTTGCAATCATCCACCCAAAAAATAACCTACAAAAAAGACTATTAGACAAGAAGAATATAGCAGTAAAATGGCCTAAAGAAAATATGAGGATACCCCAAAAAAGTATATAGCTTGAACAATGGTAAATAATCCAAGTCCACAAAAAACCAACTACCTGAGTCGATCTGAACCAAAAAAGGTTAAATTCAATAAACAAAAGCAATGCTCCCATCATAAAGATAATATCAGGCAAGAGGAAACACTAAAATAAAATTATCACAGGTCAAGTTAAGAAGATCCAGGAAGCATAAAAGAAACCAAACATAGCCTTTTAGGATCCCAAAACTGCACAACCATAACCTGCACCCCAGCAAATGCCTAGGAAAGGTGGAAGAATTATAATACCCCAGTAACTATTATAGATTCCATGAATTATGTTTGGATGATTAGCAAACACTCTTGCTTCTTTTCGACTTCCTTTACTACTGACATTTTTAGAATTCAAAGATCAGACGGAAATTGGAATCAGCTCAAGACTGGGAAGATTAGGGTTGAGTTAGTCTGTAATTTTCTTTTTTCTTTCTTGATTCAATTGTAATTTTTTGAAGTGACTGATGTTAAGTAACCCTACACACACACACTTGAGAGATTTAGAACATGTGCTTTTACTCACATCGGCCCGGACGATATTTATATCGTCCTGGACTATCGAGTTCAAAATAGAAGATCTAATCAGGATTTCTTAGTTAAGATAGTCGTAATTAACTTGTCGGCCTAGACGATACCTGTATTGGCCAGGACAATATGCTTAATACAGAAAGAATTTGCTGCCACAATCAATTTAAGTATTCTATATTTTGGAAATTGACTAGGATGATTCTTTGATCGGCCTGGACGATATTGTTTAATTATGCCTAAATTGATCCGACAATCATGGGAGTAATTATGGATGATTGATAATATTACATCATCCTGGACGATAGAAAGATCAGCCCGAACGATCCATTCAAAAACTCTTAGTTGCTCCTAGACAAGAAATATCAGCCAGTAGAAATTCAGGGTGATGCTCTGGCCGATTTGGATCAGATAGCTCAAATTCAGGGTGATGCTCTGGACGATTTTCCTCTGATTTGAACTGATCAGCCGGGACGATCATGGTATTGTTCGAGACAATCAAGCAAATTTTTAATTGTCCAGTTTGCATTCAGGGCGATGCTCTGGCCGATCTTATGAGATTTGTACTGATCGGCCAGGACGATTGCCATATCATCCTGGATGATAAAGTAAGTAACTTGTAATTAATGAGCTCCTTTGAATCTCTTCTATTTAAGAGCTCTTGTTCAATGTTTTTGAACATCCTTGGCTGCTGTCTTGACCTGAGAAAACCTTAGGAGAGAGAGAGAGAGAGAGAGAGAGAGAGAGAGAGAGAGGATCTTGTGAGGGGGAGCTTGTGAGGGGGTTCACAAGGGTTGCTCCAAGCATTGTTCCACTTCTTCTTCCCTAGAGTATCTTGTCCTTAGAAGTGTTGGGAGTGGTAAGTTTCAGTAAGTGATCGTGGTTCTCTTCCTGCTTCAGGAGGAAGCCAAAAGAGTTGGGTTCTCTACCTTGCCGGGTGTGGCAAAAAGGAGGTATTTTTGTAAGGGCTTCTCCGCCTGGATGTGGGTGCTAAAGGAGAGTCATGTTGGTAGTGCAATACTCGGAGGGCGCCTCCGGGGAGTGGACGTAGATCAAGTTGATCGAACCACTATAAACCCTTGTGTTCTTTTTTACTGCTTCCACACTTTAATTTTCCATATTTGTTTTTCCGTGGTGATTTTGGTTTGTGATGATTGTTCTTTTAGTTTTAAAGAATTTTAAAATACCATTTCACGCCCCCCCCCCTCTTGGTTAGCCTCGGGACTAGTTCATAGGGCCTAACATCCCTAACGAACTTTCAAGTGGTATCAGAGCGGGATTCATAAAAATAAAGTTTGAAAACTTTTTGAATTTTGATCCATGGCTAACTTTGGGAATCATAATACAACTGAAGGATATTCTATTACACGACCTCCTTTGTTTGACAACCTTCCTTTTGATTTTTGGAAAATACGCATGGCTACTTTTTTGCAATAAACTAACTATCGCATATGAATGCTTATTAAAGAAGGATATTCTTCACCTACTCATGAAGTTAACGGAATTAAAACTAAATTTTCTTTTACTAAATGGACTACCGATGAAAGAGATTTAGCTCAATTGAATGCGAAGTGTTTGAACTTTTTTTCTGTGCTTTAAAGTCTGAGGATTACATGCTTGGTTCTACTTGCTCTACTGGAAAAGAGATTTGGGATAAGTTGTGCATTACTTATGAAGGAACCAATGAAGCGAAACAATCTCGTTTGAATATTCTCTTGCATGACTACAAACTTTTTCGTATGAAACCTTATGAATCGATTTCTGATATGTATACAAGGTTTACTCAAATTGTAACTTTTTTGCATGCCTTAGGAAGAGAACTTTCAAATTATGAAAAAGTAAACAAGATTTTGAGATGCTTGCCTTCATCTTTTGATGCTAAAATAACTGCAATCACTGAATCTAAGGATTTAAACACCAATTAGATTGATAACTTACTTGGCTCACTCATTGCTTATGAGCAAGGGGTGAATCAAATAAATCTTGATGCATGTGAGAAAAAGAAAGAGAAAACAGTGGCACTAAAGGCGCACAAATCTGACTCTGATTCTTTCAGGTCTGAGAGCGATGACATTGCCTTTATATCATAAGGCAATTCAAAAGCTTTCTAAGGAAGAAGTAAAAGCATCTTCAAAATTGGAGAAAAGGTAAGGATAACAAATATTCTAAAGGATCATCTGATGTGGTTTGTTATGAATGCAGGAAGACCGGACACGTGAAAGCTAATTGCTCTACACTTAAGACACACACAAGCAAGGAAAAGAGTGAGGAGAAATCCAAGTTTAGAAAAAATAAAAAGAGACTTCAAAAGGTGTTTTGGGCGAACTCTGCATCAAATTCATCGGAGATGGAAGCAGAAGTTGAGTCAACAAACTTGTGCTTAATGGAAAACGATAATCTTGATCAAGAAGAGGTATGTGAACTTTCCTATGATCAACTTCTTGAAGTTTTCAAAAAAATTCATGCATCATATAGGAAACTTAAGAAAACACATGCTGGCTTGAAATTGGAAATTTTTAATTTAAAAAAAGAGACTGAAGTTATTATCAAAGATCATTCTATGATTGATTTAAATCACATGACTCTACTTGATGAATTTGATGAGTTAAACAAAAAGCATTGTGAATTAATTGAAGAGAATGAGTCACTAGAAGTCACACACACCTCACTTGAATATGATTTTAAGAAGTCTAAAGAGATGGAGAAAAATTAAGAATTGATAATGATGCCTTAAAATTACTAACTTGAGGATTCAAAATGAATTGGATACATTTAAGAAAACTAGGATGACACCAACACTTGATCAAAAATCAAAACCTAGGAAGAGATATTATAACTCAAATCATTTAAGAAATCCTTTTCCAGGTGTTAGATATTTTTCATGTGGCATGCTAGGACACATCTCATACACTTTCACTATTCACCATAGTACACGTTGGGTGTGGAGACCAAAGGTGCATGATTTACAGCATACCACACATGCATTGAGTTCTACTTTTCATAAGAAGGGACCCAAACCTATTTGGGATCCTATATCTGACATTTGATAATTTTATAGGTGGGCTCTCATAAAAGGCCTCATGGGAGTATGTGGTACTTGGACAGAGGATGCTCTTGTTACTTAAACTTACAAATATGAATGGTGATACCTATGACTGGTGATACCAATCAATTTATTTCACTGGACTCCAGTA
>NW_021319309.1:8521523-8540258 GCF_001605985.2 Dendrobium catenatum | reverse complement strand
TCACCCCCCTCTTGGTAGCCTTGGGACATTCGCTTATGCTTAACAACCTAAGTACTAGACTCAACAAGTTAACAGACAGCTAATTAGCCCATGCATTACCAACCTTATGAATCAAAGAAATAGAAAAAATTCATGAAAATCTACAAATTCTTAAGCTCAGTAACAAAATAAAATAGAGAAGAGTTGCAAACTAAATCTTCAACACCATTTAATAATTGAAAAACAAAATTTAGAATCCATAATAATAATAATGTTAGCTAAGTTCAAAGATATGCAAAGCATTAATCCATATAAAAGAGCCAGAGTGAATGTTTTGTTAACATCATAATTCTGCAAAGGACTAGTAAAAGCCATAATTAATTACCCAGATTATCTCTGATAACCACACCACATGCTAAAGAGGGCTCAAAATAAACACCAACCACATTAAGCTTATAAAAATTAATCGGGGGCTTGGTCCAAAAAATAAGCCTAAGATTGTTAGGAGGATGCTCCTCCTCAAACTTAATACCTAAAGCAGGAGCATTAAAGAAGAAGTTCTTAAAATTCTTTTGAGAAAGTAATTTAACTGAATAAAGAGTAGCCACCTTATCTTTCACATTTTGAATAATCATTTGGTGGTTCATAGTAACTTCATTAATGATAGAATTATTTCTATCCAACCATAAATACCACAAAATAAGAGAAGGAATCACATTTTTGATATACCCTTTAGACTTGAAAAACCAACAATAAAGTTAGGCAAAAATAGACATTTTAGCATTAAAGCAATTCAAATGGAACATATCATCAAAGTAAATCCAAGTTTTAATAGCTAAAGGAACGAAAAGAAAAACATGATGCATGGTCTCTAGATGATAATAACATTGGCATTTAGAGGTTAAAACAAATACTCATTTAATTAAATTATCTTATGTAGGGATGAGTTTAAGTAAAATTCTCCAAATAAAGACAACCATCGTGGAAGGAATACTTTTATGCAAATTAAGGAAACATTTTGACAACCTCATTCTTGGATCTAATGGCTTGCCAAGCATCCTTAAGTCTAAAAGAACCATCTTTGGATAAACCACATAACCAAACATTATGAGCTTCCATATTAAGAGGAAGATTCAAAATTTTTTGAATAATAGAATCAAGAATAACATTAAAAGCTTGTTATAAACCCAATAATAATCAAAAAAGAAAAAAAAATCACATTAAATGCCAAATCTTAAGAAGTGTTAGCAAGGGAATCAATAGATTGACCCCCCAACCAACGATCTTGCCAAAAGAAAATGTCACCACCATGAAGCCCCCAGTTAAGAAAGGGTTCAACAGCCCATTTAATTTTGCACAAGTTTTTCCAAACCTTAAAATCACCTTTATTAAAGTAACAAGTAGTTGGATATTTACCCACACAATAATTGACAAACATAAATTTAGCCCAAAAATTCACATTTGCACGAAAATTGTACCACAACTTGATGGAGAAAACATAAGAGAAATCATTCATACTCTTAAAACCCAAATCCCCTTTATCCAAGACACCACAACATTTGTCCCAAGAAGACCAAAAAAATTTTGAGTTGGTACTAACACCTTTCCAAAAAAATTTGGTTAAAAAGTTTATCAGTCTTATTGGAAATAGCTTGAGTAGGAAGAAGATTTGAAAATTTTAAACCAAGAAAGATCAAAGAACACTACGGATTAAAATAAGACGACCCCCAAAACTTAGCAAATTAGAATCCTAAAAACTATGTTGGTTCTAAACCTTAGTAATTAAATCATCAAAAAGAAAAAGACTTCTTTTTACCTTTATAAAGAGGCACCCCAAGTTACTTAATAGGAAAAGTACCATGAACAAACTAGAAGCATTCTTAATTCCATAAATACAATCATTAGGCACTTTATTTGAAGGAATAAAACAACACTTTTGTTTGTTCAGAGAAATACCACTAACCATTTCAAAATGATTAAAAAATTCCATAAGAAGCTTAATCCTATTAACAAAAGCATTAATAAAGAGAATAAAATCATCAGCAAAATAAAGATGAGAAATAGGGAAGCCCCCCATAGTTCTAAAATAGAAGCTAGGAGAATTATGAAAGAGTTGAGCAAGACCTCTAAATAAATAATAAATATTAATAATAAAAAGAGCAGGTGAAATGGGATCACCTTGTCTAAGACCATGAGAAGATTTAAAAATATCATTACTTTTACCATTGACAATGATAGAAAAGTGACAATTCTCAATGAAATTCTTAATAAGGTTAATAAAATTCATGTCAAAACCAAAAAATTCATAATGTTGTAAAGGAAATCATAATCAATGTTATCATAGGCCTTGGCAATATCAAGTTTTAAAATCATGTTCCCACCTATAAGCTTATTATCAAGATCTTGGCAAAAGTCCTATGCTAGAAGAATATTCTGAACAATGCCCCTACCTTTAACAAACCCCATCTGATGAGGAGAGATAATTTTAGGTAAGAAACTAGTTAAATAATTCATAATGATTTTGGAGAAAAATTTATTAAAAAAAGTGCAAAGATCAATAGATTTAAAGTCATTCCAGTGAAAAATATGGTTCTTTTCGGGAATAAGGATAATAGAGGTAGAGGTAAAGAACTTGTGAATAGAATTACTAGCAAAAAAATCCTTAACAGCAAAGTAAAGGTCATTTCTAATAATTTCCCATGTATGTTGACAAAATTTAGTGGTGAAACCATCCAATCCCACCACAGAGCCTCCATTCATACCAAGAACAATCACTCTAACCTCCTTAAAAGATGAGGTTTAAGAGAGGAACTCATTATCTTCAAGAGAAATAAGATTATAGATTATATCAGGGTTATCAATTTGAGCAGGTCTAAAATCTTTTTTAAGACATTTAAAAAAATGATTAACAACAAGATTGATAATTTCCAAAACATCTCCAGAAGTAGAGCCATCATCATGATTAACTTTAAGAATAGAGTTTTTTAGCATGCTTTCTCTTAACCAAAGCATGAAAGTACTTGGTATTGCTATCACCTTCAATAAGATGTTTTGCAGCAGCTTTTTATTTCCAAAAAATCTCCTCTTCATCTTGAAATTTATAAATACTGTCGTTAGCATCTCTCATGAGTCTAAAATTATCATCAGAATGAGTAAATTAATATTGAGACTCAATGGTGTTAACAAACTCTTTAGCATTCAAGATATTGGAAGAAAGATTTTTAAAAACAATATGATTCCACCAATTTCAAATTTACTTAACCCTTTTAAGCTTAAACCAAAACGTCCTTATACCCAAGATAAAGTTATCCAGATGTAAAGTACCCTAACAAATATCTTTAACAAAATCCATAAAAGAATCCTAGAGTAACCACATATTTTGAAATCTAAATTGGGAAGGAAAATTAATATGCCTAGTCTTAAGAAAGATGAGCAAGGGAATATGATCAGATAGAGTTCTACTCAAAAGTTCAATAGAAGTAGAATTAAAAACATTAATCCATCAATAATTTAACAAATCCAGATCCAACCTTTGCCATAAATGACCACGATTCCAAGCAAACTTGTTACAAGAAAAACAAATATCCTTTAAGTTGTAGTCCATAATCATGTTATTAAAATCTTCCATAGAATGATAGACGAGGGAAGATCCCCCTAATTATTCAGCAGGAATAAAAATAGTTTTAAAGTCCCCTTCAATAATCAAGGCCTATTGCAACTACTATGAAACTGAATAAGTTGCTCCCATAACACTTTTCTCAGATAATGGGAAGAGGGCGCAAAAATAAAAAAAGCATAACAATCAGAATTTAAAACCTTATTATTACAATTTAAAAATTAAGTGAAATCTCCAATAACATCAATATGAATAGGGTCCTTCCTAAGAACCTAAATCTTGTTAGCAAAATTAGAAAAAGCATGTTTAAAACCCAAAGATCTAGCTGTACTACTCAATTTAGCAGAAGAAATAAAAGGCTCTAACAAAACTAGAATAGGGACATTATAAATAGTACATTAATTCTTAACACGTAACTTAGAGGAGTTGATCCAAATGCTCTAACATTCGAGATGATAGAGTCAAACATAAAAACCAGGTTAATGACCAGTATGTGATCGAGTGGTTTTAGGCATTTGTATAATAATATTCATTTTTTTCCTTCCTCTCTTACTTTGGAACTTGATATAACTAGTGTCATAATCAATTTTAGCAAAACTTGTAGCCATAATGTCCATGTCCTCGATATCAATAAAAGCATATTTAAAGAAAAATCACTTTCATTATTCACACCTGTCTGCCTATCAACTCGAGGCAGATCAACTTCATCAACCAAAGTACCTTCACCTTCAAAAGTATTATTTTTGTACTCATTATCAATAAAAGTCTCCATCAAACTGTTTGGGCTGGCCACCTGATCATTCATAACAATATGAGATTTCAACACATTATTACAAGTAGCTTCTGATAAGACCATCTTCATATCTAACAAGTTTTGATTTGTAGCACAAGAATTAGAAAAAGTAGAAGGAGCAGTACTTATAATAGGAATGATAACTAATGTTTATTTCCCCAAATTTTGAGAGGCACAAGGTAAATTAGTATTCGGGTTGAGATTAACATTTTGATCAATGAGAGGATCAACACCATTGGGTGAGGATGGTTGAATCATAGATATAGTAGGCTGTATAGTAACAACAACATTACCCTATGCCTTAGCACCAATATCCTCAATAATAACTACATTATAAATGACTTTATCATGATCTGTCAAGAGATCTTCCTAAACAATGGATGGTTTAGAAGGTACTTTCTCCCTCCTAAGATGAAGATGAAGCTTGTAACACTAGTTATAGTGCCCATGCATCTTATAATGAGAGCAAAAAATAAGTAAACTTTTAAATTCCACTTTTTGAAAATAGCCAATTAATTTATAACCAATCCAAATCTCATTAGGGTGTTTTTTTGAGATATTTAGCTCAACTAAAACACATGCCACAAACTGTTAAGAAATAGAAGCTATTGCTTGATCCATTTATAATGGCCTACCCAGAATACAAGCTAAAAATAATAGAATTTGCGTGTTGAAAAAATAAAGCCTTAGATTGGGAAAGGAAATCCACACAAGAGCAATCAGAGATTCCTCACAAATATCAAAATATGGTGTCTATTTGAGTAATCTCAGTTGGCAAGATTGAATATAGTAAGATCTTTTGGAAAAAAAATATAACTATAATCCAAAACATTGGTCAATTGAATCACAATATGTCTCGAATCAAGTAAACCAATATGGAAAGAACCCAAGAGCCTCCAATTAATGATGAACTTAAGGATAACATCTAGATTCAGATGCCTGAGCAAAAATTTTTTAACTAAAGTAAGTGCAAAAAGAGAAGCCAGTTGTGACATGAAAGAGTCATCGAACATCAAAGTAGGACACCCCTTAAATGACATATGAACAAACCGATACTTAGGTGAAGGAGTGGATGAACCGGCAATCATGTCCTTAAAGGAACAAAACTTTTCATTAGGAACCTCAACGTTTGGAGGGTAAGATGACGACATATTCATCATCTACCTGAGCAAAAAAATTGAAGAAAAATATTAAAATAAAAGAAAATTTTGCACAAAAAGAAAAAGAGGAGAAAAATAAGCAAAGAAGATTTTCAAAACCATGCTAGGAGCCACAAAGAGGAAACTGGATGGAAAACCCTAGATTGCTAGAAAATTGCTCGAGAGCATGACAGCACTAGTTAATGCTTAGATATTTAATAAGTTTAATCAATCATAATAAAATCATGTGCCCAAATTAGGGTTTTCTATATTAACAGATCATCTATTATGATAAATCATACTACATAATTAATTCAAAAAAATAAAAAATTTTTTACTCAACAACTCACTCCTTTGATTGTGTGTGTACAAGGTTACTCAGCTTAGTATCCATCATATACATGGCTAGACTCAAGAATGGTAAAAGTACATTAAAATTGAAATTATAAATAGACTCAACCCTACTCTAACTAATCTTAAGTTGATATAAGTTGCAAGTGAATTGTGGACCTAAAATTTTAGTGAGTAGGGCAAAAAATAGATATTCAATAATAATAACTAAAAAAAATAAGGCAATATGGAACTAATAATATTTTTTGTCATCAAAATTAAGTGCTTGGGTTCAAATTTGCAACATAATAATCAATAAGTTATGCTTTAGTCTATTGACTAATAAAACATTTTCAATTATAAAATTACTTGAGTTTATAATTATACCTAAGCCAACCACTTTCCTATTAGTGTTCTCTCCTAGTGTTACCTTACCTCAAGACTTGGCCTCCAATGTGATGAACTACTTAAAATCACTGGTCTAATGCCTCAAGCATTCACTATATAGGTTGCACATACCATAACAAGGTTTTTTTGAGATCACCACTACAAAGTCACTTAAACATTATATTTGGGAACCCAAGTGAGTTTAGGTTTATACTTGAATGAATGAGATAAACATATGTTATGTTATGATGCATGTAAATTTGGCCTCTACACTAAATGTGTCCTACGGTTGATAGTTCAAGTATGAGTTATGTGTCCTAACATGCCACATTAGTAACACCTAACATCAGGAAACATATTTACTAATCTAAGTGGGTTATGGTGCCTATTCCTAGGGTTATATGATGCATGCTATGATAAAGGGTTATCAAGCTGTGCCAAGGTAAGTGATTATTTTTTTGTTGCTCTTTTATTTTTTTTTTATTCTAGAAAATTATTTTCACTTTTTAGAATAGATAATTTTATTTTCAATACATGCTAAATTTCATCAATTCCTAATATATGAGCTTCTAATTCTTTAAATGATTTTTCTAGTTCAATATGGGAGGTTTTCAAGGAATCATATGCATTAGATATATCAGTATGCTTTTTGTTTAATGAATCACATTCATCAAGTAAATTCATATGGTTCTAGTCTG
Organism: Dendrobium catenatum; assembly: GCF_001605985.2. Lineage (NCBI taxonomy): Eukaryota > Viridiplantae > Streptophyta > Magnoliopsida > Asparagales > Orchidaceae > Dendrobium > Dendrobium catenatum. The sequence goes on along the minus strand of NW_021319309.1, from coordinate 8,533,316 downwards.
AAGTAGAATACTTGCTTAACAAACTAATATGCTCTTTTTGCAAAGTAACAAAATCAGTGTTCAGATTTACATACATCTTTTTAAATTACCAATACAAATTATGAATTTTTCTGATAGAACAAAAATTTTTTCATAGGAAAATTGGCATATCTCATCTTGATCTGATTGATGAAGATTATTGTTAACCATAAGAGACATGTTCGTTACCTGCTATTCTAGTTCTCGTTTAGATAATTTTGAGGTAGAGCTAGCCCAAATTGCTTTCTACACCCTATTCTTACACTTCATGAATTTTTCCTTTTCTTGTTTTTCTTTTGCTTCACCCTTCTCTTTCACAAGGTAAGTCATCAATTTGTGGAAGTCTATTTAAAGATGACCTGGTTTGATGCATTCAAAATATATCTTGTCAGATGACACTTTAAGTTTTTTTTTTTTTTTATCTTTTATCTAATGTTCTTGATTACACATCTACTTTATGCTAAGAAAACTTTTGAATTTTTGTTCATCAATACAATTTCATCATCTTTGTCCAATATAAAATTTTCACTATCTCAATCATTTGTCTTTAGCGCCACAATTCTCTCCTACTTCTTTTTCCCTGCATCTTTTTGCCTTAGGCTCTTTTCTCATAAGGAAAGAGTTACCCAAGTAAATTGTCAATACAGTAAATGTTCAAATATTTTGATTAAGTAATTGTTGTTATTTTAACATCATAATAGCGAGGTAGGTAAGCATGCTAAAATCTTATTAACTTTTTTAGAATTTTATAGCTATCATCCTAGTGCATGCAATGATGTCAGTTTTTACATGAACCTACTGTATATCTTGCAAGAGAATTGGATCCTGTTCTTCAAGATACTGGTGGAGTTTATGGAGGCTGATTGCCGTCAGCCATCCTTGTTGTCAACGATCAGGTCGTATACAACGACTGATTCAAAAAATTGAATTCTATTAAGGAATCAGATAGTTTCTTGATTCAAGCTAAATGAATCCAATGACTGAGGTTGCCGCGAAGAAGGTTCTTCATGTTTATGGTAAAGGTAAGAATATTGTTGAAAATGTGGATTTAGAGACTCCTCGGATGGTTAAAACTTCTATGGTTTTGACTTATAATGATCCAGCCGCTTCGTCCTCTGGAATGAAATTTTTTGTTAATAGATTCAAAAATTCAAATGCAATTCCTGGACATAGTGTGATAAATGTGAATTCACCTATTTCGGTTAACAAAAGTCTTCATGAGAATGATGGTTTGGTGGGAGGAAAGATGGAAATTAATGTTGGCAAGGTGACTGATGAATTTAGGGTTTAGGAGTAGAGATCAATCCTTGGAGCAAGAAACCTTATATCATGTTGAATTTTAAAGAAGAAGATAGAGTTTGATCGAAGGATGGAGCTGCAGTTAAATTGTGTGAAGAGAAGGAAATTTCTAATTCTAACAAGTTGAAGAATTCATTAGTAATTAAAGTATTTGGAAAGGAACTTCCTTCCCATATGGTGGCATGGGAGATTATAAGACAATGGAGTCAATTTGGGCATTTTCACTTCACGTCACTTGGTAGAGGATGTTTTTCATGCTCATTTGATTCACAGGAGATAGATGAAGGAGTTCTTGTAGGCGGTCCTTAGTTTGTAAATGAGCATATAGTTGGTATGGAGAAATGGTCTATGGAGTTTTCGCCTTTGTCCTTAAAGGGTCTGACTTCCCCAATTTGGATTAGACTACCACATTTATCGTTGAATTGTTGGGATGAGGTGAATGTGGCTAGGATTTCTTCAATGGTTGGTACACCTTTAATGTTGGATGAAAACATGTTCCAATGGGGGAGGAGGGAGTTTGCAAATGTGTGTGTGAGGATGAAGCCTGACAATTGTCTTCCGTTAGGTGTTTGGGTGGAAGTTATTACAGGAATATTTTTTAAAGAAGTTCAGTGTGAAAAAAATATCAACTTTCTATTTTGATTGTGGCATGATAGGGCATGTAAAGAATGAGTGCAAAAAGGGTATTCTTGCTAACAAAAAATTGGATGGAGCTGCTACTAATGGGGGAGCAAGTTCTAATGCTGCAGTCGGACAATATGCAGATGAAGAGGATTCCTATGGTCCTTGGGTACTCGTTAATAACAAAAGGAACAAGAGGGTGATTCAAAAAAATAACTTTGTTAAAACTTATAACATGAAGTTTGTGAAGAAACAAACCAAGCCAGTGCTGGAGAAAAATGAAGATAGAGTTCTGAAGAATTCAGTGGATCGAAGAGACTCAAGGGTGTTGGAACAGAGCTGTTTGAATGTTCCAAATGATCTTATTGAAGAGGGGGAAATAATGGGAGATAAGGAATTAGTCATTGAAGATCTGACTGCTGCGGTTTTTGAAGAAGACAGTTTGAAGACTAATGAAGAAGTGCATATTTTAGGTGGTGATACTAGTATGGTGCTAATTTCTGATAATTCAAATTTGAAATTTGGTAGAAACAAATTTGATATTTTGAATTTTCTAAATGAGAACATAAAGGGAGATGATAGGGAGTATTCAATGAAGTATGTATGTGCTGTAGATGAAGAAGTTATTCTGGTTAGTGATGACGGGAAGGGAATGGAAGATGGTGGGAGAGGAAGTTAAAAAAGTTGAAATTCTTGTTTTCAGGGAATGAAAGAGGTTTATAAAGTGGGGGAGTTATCCAAAGTGAAGCTTATTAAAGAGTTTAAAGCTTTAGGACCAATTAAAAATGCTCCTCGTGGGAGAAATGTGGAGACTGGTAGTAAGCGAAAGGAGGGGGGTTCATCCCCTAAAGGATTCCAATGAATTCCATAGCTTTTTGGAATTATAGAGGGGCTAAGAAGAAAGAAGACTCTCTATATCTCAAATAATTTACTAAAGACTTTACTATTTTATTTGTGGGAATGGTGGAAACTAAAATCAACAATTTTGACAAATCTGATTTGGAGAAGATTATGGGTCCAAACTGGGATTGTTTTCTTCAGCCGTCAGTTGGACTTTCAGGTGGTATAATGATTTTATGGAGATCAAATTTTACTTCTTTTTCAGTATTGAAGTCGTTAGATCAATGTGTTATTGGTGATCTTAACGTCTTTAAAAAAGGAGTATGGATGATCTCAATAGATTATGGGAGTAAAGAGGTACATAAGAGAACGTTGGTATGGAACAACATCATGAGGTTTCCAATAGGAAAGTTTCTTCTATAGTTGGTGAGGATTTTAATTTCATACTATCTCAAGGAGAAAAGAAGGGTGGAAGGATGTTTCTGTTCTCTCAAGGTCCAAAGGAGATGCTTAATTTCATGAATGAAAATGACCTCCATGATGTAGGGAATTTTGGACCAAGGTACACTTGGTGTAATAATAAGATTAAGGGAGGGAGGATTCTTGAGAGGTTGGATAGGTTCTTAATCAACACTTTGGCCATTAATTCCATTCAAGTAGCTGTGGTTAGACACATTGCTAGAGTGGCTTCAGACCACTGTCCGATTATTTTCAAGATTTTTTTTTCTTCCAGGCAAGCTAAGGGTCTTCTCAAATTTGAAGATGTGTGGACTACTTTCAAGGCTTCTACTTTCATTATTGCTAAGGTGTGGAAGAAGGATTTCAAGGGAGATGAAATGGAAATCTTGAACAAAAAATGTAGAAGAGCTTTGAAAAACTTGTTTTATTGGAGCAAAACAAATTTCAAGGATCTTTCTAAAGAAAAGTAAAGTTTGAACTTGAAAATTCTTCAACTTCAAGAGGAAGAAGCAAGAGAAGGATGGCCTGATGATGACAAAATTTGGTTACTTAGAGGAAAAATTAAAGAGTTAGATGCTAATCTTTGCCAGTTGAATATTTGGTGGAAGCAAAGAGACAAAGTGAAATGGATTTAAGATGGAGATTCAAATACAAAAATTTTTCATGCATTTGCGAATGCTAGGAAAAATGGTAATAGGGTATCTCAAATTAGGAACTCAGATGGGGTTCTTATAGAGGAGCCTAAGGAAATTGAAGAGGTTTTTTTTTCAGATTTTTCCAAAGCAAATGGAGGGAAAGAAGGTGCTGGAAGGAGGATTGGCTGAGACCTATGTTGACTTTAGATGATGAAGATCGAGAAAGGCTGGATGCTTATTTTTCAAATGCAGAAATTGTAGATGTGGTGAGAACGTTGGGCAACAACAAAGCTCTTGGTTTTGATGGTATGACTTACTCTTTTTTAAAATTTTATTGTAGTATTATTAGAGAATATGTTTAAAAAGTAGTGCAGAAGTTCTTTATATCGGGCAAGATGTGTAAGGAATGGAAGGATACATTTGTTGTACAGATTCCTAAAACAAACAATCTAGTAAATCCTTTGGCATTCCGTCCCATCAGCTTGTCTAACTCAATCAATAAAATAGTGGCCAAAGTGCTATTAAATAGATTGAGTATGGTTATGCCAAAAACCATTTCAGAAGAACATGTTGCTTTTGTGAGAAGAAGATCTATCTCGGAACACTTGTTGCTTACTCAGGAAGTATTCAACAAAATCAGAATATCTAAAGAAAATAATGGATTTATGGCCATTAAGTTAGACATGGAGCAAGCCTACAACAGTATGTGCTGGTATACTCTTAGGAAGATGATGGAGGTTATGGGCTTTCCGGTGAAGTTTGCTAGTCCGGTGATGGAATGCATTTTGGAACCAATGTTTGCTATTTTGATTAATGGTGGTATATCTAGACGGATAGAGGGGAAAATTGGTTTCCTTTAGGGTTGTCCTTTATCTCCAATCTTATTCATCATATGTTCTTAATTGAATTCTAATGCTTTCCATGATAAAGGGATAGAATTGGGTATAGAAGTATCTCCTAAAGGAAAAAAAAATTCTCATTTGCTTTATGCAGATAATATCATGCTTTTTTTAGATTCTAAAGTAAATAATATCAAAAAATTGAAGAGCATTATAGAGGACTATTGTAAATGGACTGGTCAAACCATCAATCTACAAGAATATGCTATAGTTTGTGGCGAAGCAATGTTGAGAAGGAGAAAGAAGAAAATTAGAAGGCTTTTGGGGATTAAAATGGTGGAAGAGATGGATTACTTGGGATCTAAATTTTCTTTAAAGAGGTTAAGAAAATTTGATTTCTAGTTTTTATTAGATAAGTCATTGAAGAAGTTGAATACTTGGGGCAATAGGTTCATCTCTATTGCTAGGAGATTGGTGTTAGTGAAAATAACTTATATGAACCTTCCTATATTATATTTAACTCACTCTATAGTCCCTAAGAGTATACTAAAGGAATTGGATATGTATTGCAGAAATTTCATCTGGAATAAGCATGATGGAAGTCACGGCTTACACTATGTGGCTTGGGATACAATCTGTAAATCAAAAAATCTGGGAGGATGGGGGGTCTTCTCGGTTGGATTCAGGATAGGGGCTTTGAGGGCAAAATTTTCTTGGGATTTGTTGGAGAGGCCTTCTACTTTGTTGAATAGGAATTTGTTGGCAAAATATGGGGATAATTGGTGGAGTAATGAAGATGTGAAGAGTGGTTCTTCTACTTGGAAGATCATTGAAAGTGGATGGAAGGCTCTTAAGAATTTTGTCAGATGGAATGCTGTGAAGGGTTCCAAAATTAAAGTATTAAAGGATGTATAGATATTAGACAAATGTTTTCTTAAATGGACGACTTCTGTTGCCACATTTGAGGATGATAATGTAACTATTAATTTCTTCATTCAAGGAGGAAGATGGGATTGTGAAAAGCTTACTTTGTATTTTGGAGAAGAGATGGTTAACATGATATGTAGTATCCAGTTTTTTCAAAATCAAGATGAAGACTGTATGGAGTTAAAGAAGAAATGGAGTGGTAGAACTATTTCTTCATTGCTTATTGAAGACGGATTGAAGGATGAAATAAATGCAGACTCAGCTTCATGGATTCACAAACTTAAGTTAAAAGCTAGGGTTGAATTTTTTTGGTGGCGCATGTTGCTGATCTGTTTTCATGATTTATGATTTTGATGATAGCAAACACTCTTATTTTTCTATGACTGCTTTCTACTAACATTTCAGGTTCACACGATCGGACTGCAATTTGGAATCAGCTCAAGATTGGGTAGACTAGGTCTGAGCTAGTTTGTATATTTTTTTCTTTCTTGAGTCTATTTTATTTAGTGTGGCTCCTGATGTTTTGTAGCTTGGAAGATTTTTTATTGTTCCCTAAAGATTTATATTTTTGGTAACATTGTCCTGGACGATATTTATATCATCCTGGATGATCTGTCAAAAAGAAAAAATCCTGATTAGGGCATCCTCATTAAAGCAGTCGTCATTATACAAAACACCTCGTCCTGGATGATTTTGTATCGGCTAGGACGATAGGCTCAATTCAGAAAGAATCTGCCGCCAAATCTATTTAGAAATAACCTGTTTTTGGAGATCGTCCCGGTGGATCGTCCTGGACTATAAAATATCGTCCTGGCCGATCCAGGTCAATTTTTCCAAAATTTCTCAGGCAGTTTTGGAAAGCAATTAACGGGCATTTCGTCCAGGCCGATCGCAAGATCGTCCGGGGCGATTAGACATCTCAAGCTTCATTTCAAGGCGATATTCAGGACAATTTTCCTCATATTTGAACTAATCGGCCAGGACGATTTGTCTATCGTCCTGGACGATAATGGTGGAAACTTGCATTAATGAGCTCGTTTTGATAGCTTCTATTTAAGCTATGGCAAGGCGCTTTATAAGTGTCTTTGGCAGCCATTGTAGCTTCGTTCATATGGGGGAAACTTGAAGAGAGAGCTTGAAAGGGAGAGAGGAAAGGGTGGAGTTTGAGAGGGAGAAGATCCTGTGAGGGGGAGGAACTCATGGGAGTATGGTGAGGGATCCACACGGTTGCTCCGGCGAACTCGCACCTTATTACCATCAGATTCAAGGCTTGTGTCGAGGTAAGTTCACCAAAGAAGAAGATCTCTTTGGTGTCAAAGGACCCGGCGACTCCGCCGCACCAGGGAAGGTGGAAGTGATTTTGTAAGGGATTCTCCGCCTAGCTGTGGGGACTAAAGGAGAGACACTTTTTTAGTGCAATACTTGGAGGGTACCTCCAAGGAGTGGATGTAGGTCAAGGTTTGACCGAACCACTATAAATCCGTTGTGTTCTTTTCTTATTATCGCTTTCATATTTATTTTTCTTTCACACTTTGTTTGTGGTGATTTTGGTTGGAGTTTTATCTTGGGTTTTAAAGTTTTCTAATTCACCTCTCTCTTGGTTAGCTTGGGCCAGTTCTATAGGGCTTAACATCCCTAACGAACTTTCAAGTGGTATCAGAGCGGTTTTCATAAAATAAGTTTTTAAAAGCTTTTGAATTTTTCGATCCATGGCAAATGTAATGTTGCTGAAGGTTATTCAATCACCAGACCTCTTTTATTTGAAAATATGTCATTTGATTTTTAGAAAACTCGCATGTCTATTTCCTTGCAATCGATTGATTTTCGCATGTGCCATATGATTTTAATTGGTTTTTCATCACCGTCGTGAATTGTTAATGGAGTTAAAATAGATATTCCTTTTAGTCAATGGAATAGGGAAGAACAACTTAATGCTCAATTAAATGCAATGTCTTTAAATTTCTTTTTCTATGCTTTAAATTCTGATGATTTTATGTTAGTATCCACGTGCACTACCGGTAAGAAAGTTTGCGATAAATTGCACACCATATACGAAGGCACTAGTGAAATCAAGCAATCCAAGTTGAATTTGTTAATGCATGACTTTGAATTATTTTCCATGAAAACTTTTGAAACGATCTTAGACATGTGTACCAGATTCATTCAAATTGTAAACTCATTACATGCTTTAGGAAAAGATTTTTCAAATTTTGAAAAAGTTAATAAAATTCTTCGTTGTTTACTTGAAAAATTTGATGCCAAAGTTGTTGCTATTTGTGAATCAAAAGATTTGATTGATTATTCTATTGATAATTTGATTGGCTCACTCATTGCCTACGAGCAAAGTTTAGGTCAAAGACTTTTGGATGTAGTTGAAATTATTATTCTAAATGCTGGAGATACAGAAAGAGATAGCCTAGTTGGTGACGAAGGCAATGACGTGTCAAGCAAATCACAAAGCTCACCTAAGCATAAGCAAAAGTGGAAAAAAGGTAAATGTGGTAAGGATGTCCATATTTATTCTCACGTTATTTGCTTTCGATGCAGGAAGCCTGGACATATGAAAAATCAGTGCCCTAATTTAAGAATTCTTCCTATGAAAGAAAAGGGCAAGGCGAAACAAAATTTAAACTGGGGAAATAATGAAAGGCAAAAAATCTCAAGGGCAGATCTGGTCTCTGTAGCATCGGACCAGGAGAGAGATAATGGTTAAGAGCCTTTCGTGTTTTTGTGTTGGGTTTTTGTGTTTTTCTTTTTTTTTAGTGTTGTTTATTCTTTGAATTTTTTTTTCATGAAAAATTTTCTCCGATCAACACACACATTCACTTTTTCTAAAAATGAAAAATCTACTTCCTATTTTTTTTTTTTTAAAATCTTTGGTAAGTTGTGTTTGGCTTCTCTAAAACAGTCAAAGGAAGGAAACTCGTGTTTTTGTTTCTCTTTCTCTCTTCTTAAAGAGGTTATTTTACTTTTGATTCAAAATCTTCATCATATTTTAAATTAAATTTTAAAATTATTATTTTTTATCTCCCTACATTTTTTCTATCGCATGGGGATCTTTTGCAAGATTGTTGAATCCACCATAAATTTTCTTAATCAAGTTGTTCGTGTTGTCAATAATTTGGGTTTACTTCGCATATTTTTTGAAAATAATTAAAAAAAAGTGGCCAATTATGTCAAACCAAAAGATTCGCAATGAGGCCAAATTAAAAAAAAAAAATACACGAAGTGTATTAAAATCAAAAGATGCTCAAAGAGCCATTCAAGTGATAAAGGGCATAAAATGACCCCATAAAAAAATATGCTTATTTTGTTTCTTATACTACTAAAAACTTAAGAAAATCCTTGATATGTTCGAAACTTGTGCTTAAAAATTTTGGTTCCTGATTAAGAAATTTGTGCATTGATCTTCTATTAGATATTTTTTATAGAAGGAGTTTTGACAAATTAATGTTTCTTTTTCACATTTATTCCTTGATTTGGATATTGGATTAAAAAGTTTTTTAGCCTTTAAAAGAACTTGTGTTTGGATTATCAAATTATGAATTTCTAACATTTTCTGGGCTATGCGTTGTCAATCCAATTCTACTAAGTTTTTGATTAAAACCAAGAGGTAACTTTCTCATTTTAAGAATATTTGTTTTTCACTAGATCAGGGAATATTTTTGTCTTTTGCTCATTTTGTTTTTTTTTTGTGCATCCTCTCTTTTTGTTAATGTCAAAGGGGGAGAACGTAATGTTTTGAATTTGTATCCTTTTTTCTTTTAAAAAAAAGTTAAAAACAACAAAAATATTTTTATCTCGCCTATTTTTAAAGTGTTTTTCTAGTGAGGGGAGATTAGGAGAAAATGTTCTTTTTTGAAAATTCAAAATGTAGTGTTTGCCATCATCAAAAAGGGGGAGATTGTTGCGGATCTGTTTTCATGATTTATGAGTTTGATGATAGCAAACACTCTTATTTCTCTATGACTGCTTTCTACTAACATTTCAGGTTAACACAATCGGACTGCAATTTGGAATCAGCTCAAGATTGGGTAGACTAGGTTTGAGTCAGTTTGTATCTTTTTTCCTTTCTTGAGTCTATTGTATTTGGTGTGGCTCCTGATGTTTTGTAGCTTGGAAGACTTTCTATTGTTCCCTAAAGATTTATATTTTTGGTAACATCATCCTGGACGATATTTATATCATCTTGGACGATATTTCTATCGTCCTGGACGATCTGTCCAAAAGTAGAAATCCTTATTAGGGCATTCTCATTAAAGCAGCCGTCATTATACAAAACACATCGTCCTGGATGATTTTGTATCGGCCAGGACGATAGGCTCAATTCAGAAAGAATCTGCCGCCAAATCTGTTTAGAAATAACCTATTTTTGTACATCGTCCCGGTGGATCGTCCGGGACTATAAAATATCATCCTGGCCGATCCAGGTCAATTTTTCAAAAATTTCTCAGGTAGTTTGGAAAGCAATTATTGGGGATTTCATCTAGGCCGATTGCAACATCGTCCGGGATGATTAGACATCGTCCAGCTTCATTTCAGGGCGATATTCACGACGATTTTTCTCATATTTGAGTCTACTATATTTTTTTCCTTTCTTGAGTCTATTGTATTTGGTGTGTCTCCTGAAGTTTCGTATCTTGGAAGTCTTTCTATTGTTCCCTAAAGATTTAAATTTTTGGTAACATCGTCCTGGACGATTTGTCCAAAAGCAGAAATCCTTATTAGGGCATCCTCTTTAAAGTAGCCGTCATTATACAAAACACATTATCCTGGACGATTTTGTATCGGCCAGGACGATAGGCTCAATTCAGAAAGAATCTGCCGCCAAATCTGTTTAGAAATAACCTATTTTTGGACATCGTCCCGGTGGATCGTCATGGATTATAAAATATCATCCTGGCCGATCCAGGTCAATTTTTTCCAAAATTTCTCAGGCAGTTTTGGAAAGCAATTAATGGGGATTTTGTCTAGGCCAATCGCAAGATCGTCCGAGATGATTAGACATCGTCCAGCTTCATTTCAGGGCGATATTCAGGACGATTTTTCTCATATTTGAACTAATAGGCCAGGCTGATTTGTCTATCATCCTGGACGATAATGGAGGAAACTTACATTAATAAGCTCATTTTGAGAGCTTCTATTTAAGCTATGGCAAGGCACTTTATAAGTATCTTTGGCAGCCATTGTAGCTTCGTTCTTGTGGGGGAAACTTTAAGAGAGAGCTTGAAATGGAGAGAGGAAAGGGTGGAGTTTGAGAGGGAGAAGATCCTGTGAGGGGGAGGAACTCATGGGAGTGTGGTGGGGGATCTACATGGTTGCTCCGGTGAACTCGCACCTTAGTACCCTCGGATTCAAGGCTAGTCTCGAGATAAGTTCACCAAAGAAGAAGATCTCTTTGGTGTCAAAGGACCCGACGACTCCGCCACACCAGGGAAGGTGGAAGTGATTTTGTAAGGGCTTCTCCGCCTAGCTGTGGGGACTAAAAGAGAGAGACTTTTTTAGTGCAATACTTGGAGGGTGCCTTCAAGGAGTGGATGTAGGTCAAGGTTTGACATAACCACTATAAATCGGTGTGTTCTTTTCTTATTATCGCTTCCGCATTTATTTTTTTCCGCACTTTATTTGTGGTGATTTTGATTGGAGTTTTATCTTGGGTTTTAAAGTTTTCCAATTCACCTCTCTCTTGGTTAGATTTGGCCAGTTCTATAGGGCTTAACATCCCTAATGAACTTTCAAGTGGTATTAGAGCCATTTTCATAAAATAAGTTTTTAAAAGCTTTTGAATTTTTTGATCCATGGCTAATCGTAATGTTGCGGAAGGTTATTCAAACACCAGACCTCCTTTATTTGAAAATAATTAATTTGATTTTTGGAAAACTCTCATGTCTATATTCTTGCAATCGATTGATTTTTGCATGTGGCATATGATTTTAACTGGTTTTTCATAACCGTCACGAATTATTAATGGTGTTAAAATTGATATTCCTTTTATTCAATGGAACAGGGAAGAATAACTTAATGCTCAATTAAATGTAAAGTCTTTAAATTGCTTTTTCTGTGCTTTAAATTCTGATGATTTTATGTTAGTATCCACGTGTACTACCGGTAAGAAAGTTTGCGATAAATTGCACACCATATACGAAGGCACTAGT